>NC_091221.1:20955883-21172793 GCF_040958095.1 Procambarus clarkii | reverse complement strand
TCTGTTTTTATTGCATATATCGACGTTTCAGCCGGATTAGAGCGGTTTTACGTGGACATCTTCCATCGGTAATATAAACGGAAAATCAGGAACATTTTAGTTAATTCTAATGAAAACACATTGATTTTTATAATTTGTATTGGAAACAACATTGACATATGTCTTTTCATGGATCTAAATAGTACGAAACCTAGCTTTATGATTCGAAGTTAAAATCCTCAAATTTGGTATAATCGTGACTTTTTTCACGTTTTTCATGTAGTTTGATATTACGTAAATATATTCATTTTTACCAATATTTCGATACTATTTCATGTAGTATCACGATATATGATTTGGCCTTCAAATCTCAGAATTTCGCATAATATTGCATTTTAAGCAAGTTTTCTTGCATTTTGTTTCGTACGAGAAATCATCGAATTTAGCAATATTTTGACGTTTATCATTCCCTTTTCCTTTATGTGATTTAATCAAAATATCATCGAATTAGGCAATATTTTGCCGTTTTTCCACGTTTTGGGGAATTTTCAGTTTATTAGTATTAATTCATTAAATATACAATAAAAATGATGCAAACACATAATTGATTAGATAGTAACCTTAAATACTTCATTTTCAATCATCTATTTGTTTCTCGTTAAAATATTGAGTAAGATATTGAAAAGGGGAGAAGTTCGGTTTTTATTGCATATATCGACGTTTCAGCCGGAATAGAGCGGTTTTACCTGTACATCTTCCATCGGTAATATGAACGGAAAATCAGGAACATTTCAGTTAATTCTAATGAAAACACATTGATTTTTATCATTTGTATTGGAAACAACATTGTCATATGTCTTTTCTTGGATCTAAATAATACGAAACCTTGCATTATGATTCGAAGTTAAAATCCTCAAATTTGGTATAATCGTGACTTTTTTCACGTTTTTCATGTAGTTTGATATTACGTAAATATATTCATTTTTACCAATATTTCGATACTATTTCATGTAGTATCACGATATGTGATTTGGCCTTCAAATCTCAGAATTTCGCATAATATTGCATTTTAAGCAAGTTTTCTTGCATTTTGTTTCGTACGAGAAATCATCGAATTTAGCAATATTTTGACGTTTATCATTCCCTTTTCCTTTATGTGATTTAATCAAAATATCATCGAATTAGGCAATATTTTGCCGTTTTTCCACGTTTTTGTGAATTTTCAGTTTATTAGTATTAACTCAATAAATATACAATAAAAATGATGCAAACACATAATTGATTAGATTATAACCTTAAATACTTCATTTTCAATCATCTATTTGTTTCTCTTTAAAATACTGATTAAGATATTGAAAAGGGGAGAAGTTCTGTTTTTATTGCATATATCGACGTTTCAGCCGGATTAGAGCGGTTTTACGTGGACATCTTCCATCGGTAATATGAACGGAAAATCAGGAACATTTCAGTTAATTCTAATGAAAACACATTGATTTTTATCATTTGTATTGGAAACAACATTGTCATATGTCTTTTCTTGGATCTAAATAATACGAAACCTTGCATTATGATTCGAAGTTAAAATCCTCAAATTTGGTATAATCGTGACTTTTTTCACGTTTTTCATGTAGTTTGATATTACGTAAATATATTCATTTTTACCAATATTTCGATACTATTTCATGAAGTATCACGATATGTGATTTGGCCTTCAAATCTCAGAATTTCGCATAATATTGCATTTTAAGCAAGTTTTCTTGCATTTTGTTTCGTACGAGAAATCATCGAATTTAGCAATATTTTGACGTTTATCATTCCCTTTTCCTTTATGTGATTTAATCAAAATATCATCGAATTAGGCAAAATTTTGCCGTTTTTCCACGTTTTTGTGAATTTTCAGTTTATTAGTATTAACTCAATAAATATACAATAAAAATGATGCAAACACATAATTGATTAGATTATAACCTTAAATACTTCATTTTCAATCATCTATTTGTTTCTCTTTAAAATACTGATTAAGATATTGAAAAGGGGAGAAGTTCTGTTTTTATTGCATATATCGACGTTTCAGCCGGATTAGAGCGGTTTTACGTGGACATCTTCCATCGGTAATATAAACGGAAAATCAGGAACATTTTAGTTAATTCTAATGAAAACACATTGATTTTTATAATTTGTATTGGAAACAACATTGTCATATGTCTTTTCATGGATCTAAATAGTACGAAACCTCGCTTTATGATTCGAAGTTAAAATCCTCAAATTTGGTATAATCGTGACTTTTTTCACGTTTTTCATGTAGTTTGATATTACGTAAATATATTCATTTATACCAATATTTCGATACTATTTCATGTAGTATCACGATATGTGATTTGGCCTTCAAATCTCAAAATTTCGCATAATATTGCATTTTAAGCAAGTTTTCTTGCATTTTGTTTCGTACGAGAAATCATCGAATTTAGCAATATTTTGACGTTTATCATTCCCTTTTCCTTTATGTGATTTAATCAAAATATCATCGAATTAAGCAATATTTTGCCGTTTTTCCACGTTTTTGTGAATTTTCAGTTTATTAGTATTAATTCATTAAATATATAATAAAAATGATGCAAACACATAATTGATTAGATAGTAACCTTAAATACTTCATTTTCAATCATCTATTAGTTTCTTGTTAAAATACTGAGTAAGATATTGAAAAGGGGAGAAGTTCGGTTTTTATTGCATATATCGACGTTTCAGCCGGAATAGAGCGGTTTTACGTGTACATCTTCCATCGGTAATTTAACGGAAAATCAGGAACATTTTAGTTAATTCTAATGAAAACACATTGATTTTTATAATTTGTATTGGAAACAACATTGTCATATGTCTTTTCATGGATCTAAATAGTACGAAGCCTCGCTTTATGATTCGAAGTTAAAATCCTCAAATTTGGTATAATAGTGACTTTTTTCACGTTTTTCATGTAGTTTGATATTACGGAAATATATTCATTTTTACCAATATTTCGATACTATTTCATGTAGTATCACGATATGTGATTTGGCCTTCAAATCTCAGAATTTCGCATAATATTGCATTTTAAGCAAGTTTTCTTGCATTTTGTTTCGTACGAGAAATCATCGAATTTAGCAATATTTTGACGTTTATCATTCCCTTTTCCTTTATGTGATTTAATCAAAATATCATCGAATTAGGCAAAATTTTGCCGTTTTTCCACGTTTTTGTGAATTTTCAGTTTATTAGTATTAACTCAATAAATATACAATAAAAATGATGCAAACACATAATTGATTACATTATAACCTTAAATACTTAATTTTCAATCATCTATTTGTTTCTCTTTAAAATACTGAGTAAGATATTGAAAAGGGAAGAAGTTCTGTTTTTATTGCATATATCGACGTTTCAGCCGGATTAGAACGGTTTTACGTGTACATCTTCCATCGGTAATATGAACGGAAAATCAGGAACATTTCAGTTAATTCTAATGAAAACACATTGATTTTTATCATTTGTATTGGAAACAACATTGTCATATGTCTTTTCTTGGATCTAAATAATACGAAACCTTGCATTATGATTCGAAGTTAAAATCCTCAAATTTGGTATAATCGTGACTTTTTTCACGTTTTTCATGTAGTTTGATATTACGTAAATATATTCATTTTTACCAATATTTCGATACTATTTCATGTAGTATCACGATATGTGATTTGGCCTTGAAATCTCAGAATTTCGCATAATATTGCATTTTAAGCAAGTTTTCTTGCATTTTGTTTCGTATGAGAAATCATCGAATTTAGCAATATTTTGACGTTTATCATTCCCTTTTCCTTTATGTGATTTAATCAAAATATCATCGAATTAGGCAATATTTTGCCGTTTTTCCACGTTTTTGTGAATTTTCAGTTTATTAGTATTAACTCAATAAATATACAATAAAAATGATGCAAACACATAATTGATTAGATTATAACCTTAAATACTTCATTTTCAATCATCTATTTGTTTCTCTTTAAAATACTGATTAAGATATTGAAAAGGGGAGAAGTTCTGTTTTTATTGCATATATCGACGTTTCAGCCGGATTAGAGCGGTTTTACGTGGACATCTTCCATCGGTAATATAAACGGAAAATCAGGAACATTTTAGTTAATTCTAATGAAAACACATTGATTTTTATAATTTGTATTGGAAACAACATTGTCATATGTCTTTTCATGGATCTAAATAGTACGAAACCTCGCTTTATGATTCGAAGTTAAAATCCTCAAATTTGGTATAATCGTGACTTTTTTCACGTTTTTCATGTAGTTTGATATTACGTAAATATATTCATTTTTACCAATATTTCGATACTATTTCATGTAGTATCACGATATATGATTTGGCCTTCAAATCTCAGAATTTCGCATAATATTGCATTTTAAGCAAGTTTTCTTGCATTTTGTTTCGTACGAGAAATCATCGAATTTAGCAATATTTTGACGTTTATCATTCCCTTTTCCTTTATGTGATTTAATCAAAATATCATCGAATTAGGCAATATTTTGCCGTTTTTCCACGTTTTGGGGAATTTTCAGTTTATTAGTATTAATTCATTAAATATACAATAAAAATGATGCAAACACATAATTGATTAGATAGTAACCTTAAATACTTCATTTTCAATCATCTATTTGTTTCTCGTTAAAATATTGAGTAAGATATTGAAAAGGGGAGAAGTTCGGTTTTTATTGCATATATCGACGTTTCAGCCGGAATAGAGCGGTTTTACGTGTACATCTTCCATCGGTAATATGAACGGAAAATCAGGAACATTTCAGTTAATTCTAATGAAAACACATAGATTTTTATCATTTGTATTGGAAACAACATTGTCATATGTCTTTTCTTGGATCTAAATAATACGAAACCTTGCATTATGATTCGAAGTTAAAATCCTCAAATTTGGTATAATCGTGACTTTTTTCACGTTTTTCATGTAGTTTGATATTACGTAAATATATTCATTTTTACCAATATTTCGATACTATTTCATGTAGTATCACGATATGTGATTTGGCCTTCAAATCTCAGAATTTCGCATAATATTGCATTTTAAGCAAGTTTTCTTGCATTTTGTTTCGTATGAGAAATCATCGAATTTAGCAATATTTTGACGTTTATCATTCCCTTTTCCTTTATGTGATTTAATCAAAATATCATCGAATTAGGCAATATTTTGCCGTTTTTCCACGTTTTTGTGAATTTTCAGTTTATTAGTATTAACTCAATAAATATACAATAAAAATGATGCAAACACATAATTGATTAGATTATAACCTTAAATACTTCATTTTCAATCATCTATTTGTTTCTCTTTAAAATACTGATTAAGATATTGAAAAGGGGAGAAGTTCTGTTTTTATTGCATATATCGACGTTTCAGCCGGATTAGAGCGGTTTTACGTGGACATCTTCCATCGGTAATATAAACGGAAAATCAGGAACATTTTAGTTAATTCTAATGAAAACACATTGATTTTTATAATTTGTATTGGAAACAACATTGACATATGTCTTTTCATGGATCTAAATAGTACGAAACCTAGCTTTATGATTCGAAGTTAAAATCCTCAAATTTGGTATAATCGTGACTTTTTTCACGTTTTTCATGTAGTTTGATATTACGTAAATATATTCATTTTTACCAATATTTCGATACTATTTCATGTAGTATCACGATATATGATTTGGCCTTCAAATCTCAGAATTTCGCATAATATTGCATTTTAAGCAAGTTTTCTTGCATTTTGTTTCGTACGAGAAATCATCGAATTTAGCAATATTTTGACGTTTATCATTCCCTTTTCCTTTATGTGATTTAATCAAAATATCATCGAATTAGGCAATATTTTGCCGTTTTTCCACGTTTTGGGGAATTTTCAGTTTATTAGTATTAATTCATTAAATATACAATAAAAATGATGCAAACACATAATTGATTAGATAGTAACCTTAAATACTTCATTTTCAATCATCTATTTGTTTCTCGTTAAAATATTGAGTAAGATATTGAAAAGGGGAGAAGTTCGGTTTTTATTGCATATATCGACGTTTCAGCCGGAATAGAGCGGTTTTACCTGTACATCTTCCATCGGTAATATGAACGGAAAATCAGGAACATTTCAGTTAATTCTAATGAAAACACATTGATTTTTATCATTTGTATTGGAAACAACATTGTCATATGTCTTTTCTTGGATCTAAATAATACGAAACCTTGCATTATGATTCGAAGTTAAAATCCTCAAATTTGGTATAATCGTGACTTTTTTCACGTTTTTCATGTAGTTTGATATTACGTAAATATATTCATTTTTACCAATATTTCGATACTATTTCATGTAGTATCACGATATGTGATTTGGCCTTCAAATCTCAGAATTTCGCATAATATTGCATTTTAAGCAAGTTTTCTTGCATTTTGTTTCGTACGAGAAATCATCGAATTTAGCAATATTTTGACGTTTATCATTCCCTTTTCCTTTATGTGATTTAATCAAAATATCATCGAATTAGGCAATATTTTGCCGTTTTTCCACGTTTTTGTGAATTTTCAGTTTATTAGTATTAACTCAATAAATATACAATAAAAATGATGCAAACACATAATTGATTAGATTATAACCTTAAATACTTCATTTTCAATCATCTATTTGTTTCTCTTTAAAATACTGATTAAGATATTGAAAAGGGGAGAAGTTCTGTTTTTATTGCATATATCGACGTTTCAGCCGGATTAGAGCGGTTTTACGTGGACATCTTCCATCGGTAATATGAACGGAAAATCAGGAACATTTCAGTTAATTCTAATGAAAACACATTGATTTTTATCATTTGTATTGGAAACAACATTGTCATATGTCTTTTCTTGGATCTAAATAATACGAAACCTTGCATTATGATTCGAAGTTAAAATCCTCAAATTTGGTATAATCGTGACTTTTTTCACGTTTTTCATGTAGTTTGATATTACGTAAATATATTCATTTTTACCAATATTTCGATACTATTTCATGTAGTATCACGATATGTGATTTGGCCTTCAAATCTCAGAATTTCGCATAATATTGCATTTTAAGCAAGTTTTCTTGCATTTTGTTTCGTATGAGAAATCATCGAATTTAGCAATATTTTGACGTTTATCATTCCCTTTTCCTTTATGTGATTTAATCAAAATATCATCGAATTAGGCAATATTTTGCCGTTTTTCCACGTTTTTGTGAATTTTCAGTTTATTAGTATTAACTCAATAAATATACAATAAAAATGATGCAAACACATAATTGATTAGATTATAACCTTAAATACTTCATTTTCAATCATCTATTTGTTTCTCTTTAAAATACTGATTAAGATATTGAAAAGGGGAGAAGTTCTGTTTTTATTGCATATATCGACGTTTCAGCCGGATTAGAGCGGTTTTACGTGGACATCTTCCATCGGTAATATAAACGGAAAATCAGGAACATTTTAGTTAATTCTAATGAAAACACATTGATTTTTATAATTTGTATTGGAAACAACATTGACATATGTCTTTTCATGGATCTAAATAGTACGAAACCTAGCTTTATGATTCGAAGTTAAAATCCTCAAATTTGGTATAATCGTGACTTTTTTCACGTTTTTCATGTAGTTTGATATTACGTAAATATATTCATTTTTACCAATATTTCGATACTATTTCATGTAGTATCACGATATATGATTTGGCCTTCAAATCTCAGAATTTCGCATAATATTGCATTTTAAGCAAGTTTTCTTGCATTTTGTTTCGTACGAGAAATCATCGAATTTAGCAATATTTTGACGTTTATCATTCCCTTTTCCTTTATGTGATTTAATCAAAATATCATCGAATTAGGCAATATTTTGCCGTTTTTCCACGTTTTGGGGAATTTTCAGTTTATTAGTATTAATTCATTAAATATACAATAAAAATGATGCAAACACATAATTGATTAGATAGTAACCTTAAATACTTCATTTTCAATCATCTATTTGTTTCTCGTTAAAATATTGAGTAAGATATTGAAAAGGGGAGAAGTTCGGTTTTTATTGCATATATCGACGTTTCAGCCGGAATAGAGCGGTTTTACCTGTACATCTTCCATCGGTAATATGAACGGAAAATCAGGAACATTTCAGTTAATTCTAATGAAAACACATTGATTTTTATCATTTGTATTGGAAACAACATTGTCATATGTCTTTTCTTGGATCTAAATAATACGAAACCTTGCATTATGATTCGAAGTTAAAATCCTCAAATTTGGTATAATCGTGACTTTTTTCACGTTTTTCATGTAGTTTGATATTACGTAAATATATTCATTTTTACCAATATTTCGATACTATTTCATGTAGTATCACGATATGTGATTTGGCTTTCAAATCTCAGAATTTCGCATAATATTGCATTTTAAGCAAGTTTTCTTGCATTTTGTTTCGTACGAGAAATCATCGAATTTAGCAATATTTTGACGTTTATCATTCCCTTTTCCTTTATGTGATTTAATCAAAATATCATCGAATTAGGCAAAATTTTGCCGTTTTTCCACGTTTTTGTGAATTTTCAGTTTATTAGTATTAACTCAATAAATATACAATAAAAATGATGCAAACACATAATTGATTAGATTATAACCTTAAATACTTAATTTTCAATCATCTATTTGTTTCTCTTTAAAATACTGAGTAAGATATTGAAAAGGGAAGAAGTTCTGTTTTTATTGCATATATCGACGTTTCAGCCGGATTAGAGCGGTTTTACGTGTACATCTTCCATCGGTAATATGAACGGAAAATCAGGAACATTTCAGTTAATTCTAATGAAAACACATTGATTTTTATCATTTGTATTGGAAACAACATTGTCATATGTCTTTTCTTGGATCTAAATAATACGAAACCTTGCATTATGATTCGAAGTTAAAATCCTCAAATTTGGTATAATCGTGACTTTTTTCACGTTTTTCATGTAGTTTGATATTACATAAATATATTCATTTTTACCAATATTTCGATACTATTTCATGAAGTATCACGATATGTGATTTGGCCTTCAAATCTCAGAATTTCGCATAATATTGCATTTTAAGCAAGTTTTCTTGCATTTTGTTTCGTACGAGAAATCATCGAATTTAGCAATATTTTGACGTTTATCATTCCCTTTTCCTTTATGTGATTTAATCAAAATATCATCGAATTAGGCAAAATTTTGCCGTTTTTCCACGTTTTTGTGAATTTTCAGTTTATTAGTATTAACTCAATAAATATACAATAAAAATGATGCAAACACATAATTGATTAGATTATAACCTTAAATACTTCATTTTCAATCATCTATTTGTTTCTCTTTAAAATACTGATTAAGATATTGAAAAGGGGAGAAGTTCTGTTTTTATTGCATATATCGACGTTTCAGCCGGATTAGAGCGGTTTTACGTGGACATCTTCCATCGGTAATATAAACGGAAAATCAGGAACATTTTAGTTAATTCTAATGAAAACACATTGATTTTTATAATTTGTATTGGAAACAACATTGTCATATGTCTTTTCATGGATCTAAATAGTACGAAACCTCGCTTTATGATTCGAAGTTAAAATCCTCAAATTTGGTATAATCGTGACTTTTTTCACGTTTTTCATGTAGTTTGATATTACGTAAATATATTCATTTTTACCAATATTTCGATACTATTTCATGTAGTATCACGATATGTGATTTGGCCTTCAAATCTCAGAATTTCGCATAATATTGCATTTTAAGCAAGTTTTCTTGCATTTTGTTTCGTACGAGAAATCATCGAATTTAGCAATATTTTGACGTTTATCATTCCCTTTTCCTTTATGTGATTTAATCAAAATATCATCGAATTAGGCAATATTTTGCCGTTTTTCCACGTTTTTGTGAATTTTCAGTTTATTAGTATTAATTCATTAAATATACAATAAAAATGATGCAAACACATAATTGATTAGATAGTAACCTTAAATACTTCATTTTCAATCATCTATTTGTTTCTCGTTAAAATACTGAGTAAGATATTGAAAAGGGGAGAAGTTCGGTTTTTATTGCATATATCGACGTTTCAGCCGGAATAGAGCGGTTTTACGTGTACATCTTCCATCGGTAATTTAACGGAAAATCAGGAACATTTTAGTTAATTCTAATGAAAACACATTGATTTTTATAATTTGTATTGGAAACAACATTGTCATATGTCTTTTCATGGATCTAAATAGTACGAAGCCTCGCTTTATGATTCGAAGTTAAAATCCTCAAATTTGGTATAATAGTGACTTTTTTCACGTTTTTCATGTAGTTTGATATTACGGAAATATATTCATTTTTACCAATATTTCGATACTATTTCATGTAGTATCACGATATGTGATTTGGCCTTCAAATCTCAGAATTTCGCATAATATTGCATTTTAAGCAAGTTTTCTTGCATTTTGTTTCGTACGAGAAATCATCGAATTTAGCAATATTTTGACGTTTATCATTCCCTTTTCCTTTATGTGATTTAATCAAAATATCATCGAATTAGGCAAAATTTTGCCGTTTTTCCACGTTTTTGTGAATTTTCAGTTTATTAGTATTAACTCAATAAATATACAATAAAAATGATGCAAACACATAATTGATTAGATTATAACCTTAAATACTTAATTTTCAATCATCTATTTGTTTCTCTTTAAAATACTGAGTAAGATATTGAAAAGGGAAGAAGTTCTGTTTTTATTGCATATATCGACGTTTCAGCCGGATTAGAGCGGTTTTACGTGTACATCTTCCATCGGTAATATGAACGGAAAATCAGGAACATTTCAGTTAATTCTAATGAAAACACATTGATTTTTATCATTTGTATTGGAAACAACATTGTCATATGTCTTTTCTTGGATCTAAATAATACGAAACCTTGCATTATGATTCGAAGTTAAAATCCTCAAATTTGGTATAATCGTGACTTTTTTCACGTTTTTCATGTAGTTTGATATTACGTAAATATATTCATTTTTACCAATATTTCGATACTATTTCATGTAGTATCACGATATGTGATTTGGCCTTCAAATCTCAGAATTTCGCATAATATTGCATTTTAAGCAAGTTTTCTTGCATTTTGTTTCGTACGAGAAATCATCGAATTTAGCAATATTTTGACGTTTATCATTCCCTTTTCCTTTATGTGATTTAATCAAAATATCATCGAATTAGGCAATATTTTGCCGTTTTTCCACGTTTTTGTGAATTTTCAGTTTATTAGTATTAACTCAATAAATATACAATAAAAATTATGCAAACACATAATTGATTAGATTATAACCTTAAATACTTCATTTTCAATCATCTATTTGTTTCTCTGTAAAATACTGATTAAGATATTGAAAAGGGGAGAAGTTCTGTTTTTATTGCATATATCGACGTTTCAGCCGGATTAGAGCGGTTTTACGTGGACATCTTCCATCGGTAATATGAACGGAAAATCAGGAACATTTCAGTTAATTCTAATGAAAACACATTGATTTTTATCATTTGTATTGGAAACAACATTGTCATATGTCTTTTCTTGGATCTAAATAATACGAAACCTTGCATTATGATTCGAAGTTAAAATCCTCAAATTTGGTATAATCGTGACTTTTTTCACGTTTTTCATGTAGTTTGATATTACGTAAATATATTCATTTTTACCAATATTTCGATACTATTTCATGAAGTATCACGAAATGTGATTTGGCCTTCAAATCTCAGAATTTCGCATAATATTGCATTTTAAGCAAGTTTTCTTGCATTTTGTTTCGTACGAGAAATCATCGAATTTAGCAATATTTTGACGTTTATCATTCCCTTTTCCTTTATGTGATTTAATCAAAATATCATCGAATTAGGCAAAATTTTGCCGTTTTTCCACGTTTTTGTGAATTTTCAGTTTATTAGTATTAACTCAATAAATATACAATAAAAATGATGCAAACACATAATTGATTAGATTATAACCTTAAATACTTCATTTTCAATCATCTATTTGTTTCTCTTTAAAATACTGATTAAGATATTGAAAAGGGGAGAAGTTCTGTTTTTATTGCATATATCGACGTTTCAGCCGGATTAGAGCGGTTTTACGTGGACATCTTCCATCGGTAATATAAACGGAAAATCAGGAACATTTTAGTTAATTCTAATGAAAACACATTGATTTTTATAATTTGTATTGGAAACAACATTGTCATATGTCTTTTCATGGATCTAAATAGTACGAAACCTCGCTTTATGATTCGAAGTTAAAATCCTCAAATTTGGTATAATCGTGACTTTTTTCACGTTTTTCATGTAGTTTGATATTACGTAAATATATTCATTTTTACCAATATTTTGATACTATTTCATGTAGTATCACGATATGTGATTTGGCCTTCAAATCTCAGAATTTCGCATAATATTGCATTTTAAGCAAGTTTTCTTGCATTTTGTTTCGTACGAGAAATCAACGAATTTAGCAATATTTTGACGTTTATCATTCCCTTTTCCTTTATGTGATTTAATCAAAATATCATCGAATTAGGCAATATTTTGCCGTTTTTCCACGTTTTTGTGAATTTTCAGTTTATTAGTATTAATTCATTAAATATACAATAAAAATGATGCAAACACATAATTGATTAGATAGTAACCTTAAATACTTCATTTTCAATCATCTATTTGTTTCTGGTTAAAATACTGAGTAAGATATTAAAAAGGGGAGAAGTTCGGTTTTTATTGCATATATCGACGTTTCAGCCGGAATAGAGCGCTTTTACGTGTACATCTTCCATCGGTAATTTAACGGAAAATCAGGAACATTTTAGTTAATTCTAATGAAAACACATTGATTTTTATAATTTGTATTGGAAACAACATTGTCATATGTCTTTTCATGGATCTAAATAGTACGAAGCCTCGCTTTATGATTCGAAGTTAAAATCCTCAAATTTGGTATAATAGTGACTTTTTTCACGTTTTTCATGTAGTTTGATATTACGGAAATATATTCATTTTTACCAATATTTCGATACTATTTCATGTAGTATCACGATATGTGATTTGGCCTTCAAATCTCAGAATTTCGCATAATATTGCATTTTAAGCAAGTTTTCTTGCATTTTGTTTCGTACGAGAAATCATCGAATTTAGCAATATTTTGACGTTTATCATTCCCTTTTCCTTTATGTGATTTAATCAAAATATCATCGAATTAGGCAAAATTTTGCCGTTTTTCCACGTTTTTGTGAATTTTCAGTTTATTAGTATTAACTCAATAAATATACAATAAAAATGATGCAAACACATAATTGATTAGATTATAACCTTAAATACTTAATTTTCAATCATCTATTTGTTTCTCTTTAAAATACTGAGTAAGATATTGAAAAAAGAAGAAGTTCTGTTTTTATTGCATATATCGACGTTTCAGCCGGATTAGAACGGTTTTACGTGTACATCTTCCATCGGTAATATGAACGGAAAATCAGGAACATTTCAGTTAATTCTAATGAAAACACATTGATTTTTATCATTTGTATTGGAAACAACATTGTCATATGTCTTTTCTTGGATCTAAATAATACGAAACCTTGCATTATGATTCGAAGTTAAAATCCTCAAATTTGGTATAATCGTGACTTTTTTCACGTTTTTCATGTAGTTTGATATTACGTAAATATATTCATTTTTACCAATATTTCGATACTATTTCATGTAGTATCACGATATGTGATTTGGCCTTCAAATCTCAGAATTTCGCATAATATTGCATTTTAAGCAAGTTTTCTTGCATTTTGTTTCGTATGAGAAATCATCGAATTTAGCAATATTTTGACGTTTATCATTCCCTTTTCCTTTATGTGATTTAATCAAAATATCATCGAATTAGGCAATATTTTGCCGTTTTTCCACGTTTTTGTGAATTTTCAGTTTATTAGTATTAACTCAATAAATATACAATAAAAATGATGCAAACACATAATTGATTAGATTATAACCTTAAATACTTCATTTTCCATCATCTATTTGTTTCTCTTTAAAATACTGATTAAGATATTGAAAAGGGGAGAAGTTCTGTTTTTATTGCATATATCGACGTTTCAGCCGGATTAGAGCGGTTTTACGTGGACATCTTCCATCGGTAATATAAACGGAAAATCAGGAACATTTTAGTTAATTCTAATGAAAACACATTGATTTTTATAATTTGTATTGGAAACAACATTGACATATGTCTTTTCATGGATCTAAATAGTACGAAACCTCGCTTTATGATTCGAAGTTAAAATCCTCAAATTTGGTATAATCGTGACTTTTTTCACGTTTTTCATGTAGTTTGATATTACGTAAATATATTCATTTCTACCAATATTTCGATACTATTTCATGTAGTATCACGATATATGATTTGGCCTTCAAATCTCAGAATTTCGCATAATATTGCATTTTAAGCAAGTTTTCTTGCATTTTGTTTCGTACGAGAAATCATCGAATTTAGCAATATTTTGACGTTTATCATTCCCTTTTCCTTTATGTGATTTAATCAAAATATCATCGAATTAGGCAATATTTTGCCGTTTTTCCACGTTTTGGGGAATTTTCAGTTTATTAGTATTAATTCATTAAATATACAATAAAAATGATGCAAACATATAATTGATTAGATAGTAACCTTAAATACTTCATTTTCAATCATCTATTTGTTTCTCGTTAAAATATTGAGTAAGATATTGAAAAGGGGAGAAGTTCGGTTTTTATTGCATATATCGACGTTTCAGCCGGATTAGAGCGGTTTTACGTGTACATCTTCCATCGGTAATATGAACGGAAAATCAGGAACATTTCAGTTAATTCTAATGAAAACACATTGATTTTTATCATTTGTATTGGAAACAACATTGTCATATGTCTTTTCTTGGATCTAAATAATACGAAACCTTGCATTATGATTCGAAGTTAAAATCCTCAAATTTGGTATAATCGTGACTTTTTTCACGTTTTTCATGTAGTTTGATATTACATAAATATATTCATTTTTACCAATATTTCGATACTATTTCATGAAGTATCACGATATGTGATTTGGCCTTCAAATCTCAGAATTTCGCATAATATTGCATTTTAAGCAAGTTTTCTTGCATTTTGTTTCGTACGAGAAATCATCGAATTTAGCAATATTTTGACGTTTATCATTCCCTTTTCCTTTATGTGATTTAATCAAAATATCATCGAATTAGGCAAAATTTTGCCGTTTTTCCACGTTTTTGTGAATTTTCAGTTTATTAGTATTAACTCAATAAATATACAATAAAAATGATGCAAACACATAATTGATTAGATTATAACCTTAAATACTTCATTTTCAATCATCTATTTGTTTCTCTTTAAAATACTGATTAAGATATTGAAAAGGGGAGAAGTTCTGTTTTTATTGCATATATCGACGTTTCAGCCGGATTAGAGCGGTTTTACGTGGACATCTTCCATCGGTAATATAAACGGAAAATCAGGAACTTTTAGTTAATTCTAATGAAAACACATTGATTTTTATAATTTGTATTGGAAACAACATTGTCATATGTCTTTTCATGGATCTAAATAGTACGAAACCTCGCTTTATGATTCGAAGTTAAAATCCTCAAATTTGGTGTAATCGTGACTTTTTTCACGTTTTTCATGTAGTTTGATATTACGTAAATATATTCATTTTTACCAATATTTCGATACTATTTCATGTAGTATCACGATATGTGATTTGGCCTTCAAATCTCAGAATTTCGCATAATATTGCATTTTAAGCAAGTTTTCTTGCATTTTGTTTCGTACGAGAAATCATCGAATTTAGCAATATTTTGACGTTTATCATTCCCTTTTCCTTTATGTGATTTAATCAAAATATCATCGAATTAGGCAATATTTTGCCGTTTTTCCACGTTTTTGTGAATTTTCAGTTTATTAGTATTAATTCATTAAATATACAATAAAAATGATGCAAACACATAATTGATTAGATTATAACCTTAAATACTTAATTTTCAATCATCTATTTGTTTCTCTTTAAAATACTGAGTAAGATATTGAAAAGGGAAGAAGTTCTGTTTTTATTGCATATATCGACGTTTCAGCCGGATTAGAGCGGTTTTACGTGTACATCTTCCATCGGTAATATGAACGGAAAATCAGGAACATTTCAGTTAATTCTAATGAAAACACATTGATTTTTATCATTTGTATTGGAAACAACATTGTCATATGTCTTTTCTTGGATCTAAATAATACGAAACCTTGCATTATGATTCGAAGTTAAAATCCTCAAATTTGGTATAATCGTGACTTTTTTCACGTTTTTCATGTAGTTTGATATTACGTAAATATATTCATTTTTACCAATATTTCGATACTATTTCATGTAGTATCACGATATGTGATTTGGCCTTCAAATCTCAGAATTTCGCATAATATTGCATTTTAAGCAAGTTTTCTTGCATTTTGTTTCGTATGAGAAATCATCGAATTTAGCAATATTTTGACGTTTATCATTCCCTTTTCCTTTATGTGATTTAATCAAAATATCATCGAATTAGGCAATATTTTGCCGTTTTTCCACGTTTTTGTGAATTTTCAGTTTATTAGTATTAACTCAATAAATATACAATAAAAATGATGCAAACACATAATTGATTAGATTATAACCTTAAATACTTCATTTTCAATCATCTATTTGTTTCTCTTTAAAATACTGATTAAGATATTGAAAAGGGGAGAAGTTCTGTTTTTATTGCATATATCGACGTTTCAGCCGGATTAGAGCGGTTTTACGTGGACATCTTCCATCGGTAATATAAACGGAAAATCAGGAACATTTTAGTTAATTCTAATGAAAACACATTGATTTTTATAATTTGTATTGGAAACAACATTGTCATATGTCTTTTCATGGATCTAAATAGTACGAAACCTCGCTTTATGATTCGAAGTTAAAATCCTCAAATTTGGTATAATCGTGACTTTTTTCACGTTTTTCATGTAGTTTGATATTACGTAAATATATTCATTTTTACCAATATTTCGATACTATTTCATGTAGTATCACGATATGTGATTTGGCCTTCAAATCTCAGAATTTCGCATAATATTGCATTTTAAGCAAGTTTTCTTGCATTTTGTTTCGTACGAGAAATCATCGAATTTAGCAATATTTTGACGTTTATCATTCCCTTTTCCTTTATGTGATTTAATCAAAATATCATCGAATTAGGCAATATTTTGCCGTTTTTCCACGTTTTTGTGAATTTTCAGTTTATTAGTATTAATTCATTAAATATACAATAAAAATGATGCAAACACATAATTGATTAGATAGTAACCTTAAATACTTCATTTTCAATCATCTATTTGTTTCTCGTTAAAATATTGAGTAAGATATTGAAAAGGGGAGAAGTTCGGTTTTTATTGCATATATCGACGTTTCAGCCGGAATAGAGCGGTTTTACGTGTACATCTTCCATCGGTAATATAAACGGAAAATCAGGAACATTTTAGTTAATTCTAATGAAAACACATTGATTTTTATAATTTGTATTGGAAACAACATTGTCATATGTCTTTTCATGGATCTAAATAGTACGAAACCTCGCTTTATGATTCGAAGTTAAAATCCTCAAATTTGGTATAATAGTGACTTTTTTCACGTTTTTCATGTAGTTTGATATTACGTAAATATATTCATTTTTACCAATATTTCGATACTATTTCATGTAGTATCACGATATGTGATTTGGCCTTCAAATCTCAGAATTTCGCATAATATTGCATTTTAAGCAAGTTTTCTTGCATTTTGTTTCGTACGAGAAATCATCGAATTTAGCAATATTTTGACGTTTATCATTCCCTTTTCCTTTATGTGATTTAATCAAAATATCATCGAATTAGGCAATATTTTGCCGTTTTTCCACGTTTTTGTGATTTTTCAGTTTATTAGTATTAACTCAATAAATATACAATAAAAATGATGCAAACACATAATTGCATCATTATAACCTTAATGATGCATATCATTATATGTTATAAGTCATTATATATATATTATATGTCATTATAAGGTTATAATCAATTGCATTGATTATAACCTTAAATACTTAATTTTCAATCATCTATTTGTTTCTCTTTAAAATACTGAGTAAGATATTGAAAAGGGAAGAAGTTCTGTTTTCATTGCATATATCGACGTTTCAGCCGGATTAGAGCGGTTTTACGTGTACATCTTCCATCGGTAATATGAACGGAAAATCAGGAACATTTCAGTTAATTCTAATGAAAACACATTGATTTTTATCATTTGTATTGGAAACAACATTGTCATGTCTTTTCTTGGATCTAAATAATACGAAACCTCGCATTATGATTCGAAGTTAAAATTCTCAAATTTGGTATAATCGTGACTTTTTTCACGTTTTTCATGTAGTTTGATATTACGTAAATATATTCATTTTTTACCAATATTTCGATACTATTTCATGTAGTATCACGATATGTGATTTGGCCTTCAAATCTCAGAATTTCGCATAATAATGCATTTTAAGCAAGTTTTCTTGCATTTTGTTTCGTACGAGAAATCATCGAATTTAGCAATATTTTGACGTTTATCATTCCCTTTTCCTTTATGTGATTTAATCAAAATATCATCGAATTAGGCAATATTTTGCCGTTTTTCCACGTTTTTATGAATTTTCAGTTATATAGTATTAACTCAATAAATATACAATAAAAATGATGCAAACACATAATTGTTTAGATTATAACCTTAAATACTTCATTTACAATCATCTATTTGTTACTCTTTAAAATACTGAGTAAGATATTGAAAAGGGGAGAAGTTCTGTTTTTATTGCATATATCGACGTTTCAGCCGGATTAGAGCGGTTTTACGTGTTCATCTTCCATCGGTAATATAAACGGAAAATCAGGAACATTTCAGTTAATTCTAATGAAAACACATTGATTTTTATCATTTGTATTGGAAACAACATTGTCATATGTCTTTTCTTGGATCTAAATAATACGAAACCTCGCATTATGATTCGAAGTTAAAATTCTCAAATTTGGTATAATCGTGACTTTTTTCACGTTTTTCATGTAGTTTGATATTACGTAAATATATTCATTTTTACCAATATTTCGATACTATTTCATGTAGTATCACGATATGTGATTTGGCCTTCAAATCTCAGAATTTCGCATAATATTGCATTTTAAGCAAGTTTTCTTGCATTTTGTTTCGTACGAGATATCATCGAATTTAGCAATATTTAAACGTTTATCATTCCCTTTTCCTTTATGTGATTTAATCAAAATATCATCGAATTAGGCAATATTTTGCCGTTTTTCCACATTTTTGTGAATTTTCAGTTTATTAGTATTAACTCAATAAATATACAATAAAAATGATGCAAACACATAATTGATTAGATTACAACCTTAAATACTTCATTTTCAATCATCAATTTGTTTCTCTTTAAAATACTGATTAAGATATTGAAAAGGGGAGAAGTTCTGTTTTTATTGCATATATCGACGTTTCAGCCGGATTAGAGCGGTTTTACGTGGACATCTTCCATCGGTAATATAAACGGAAAATCAGGAACATTTTAGTTAATTCTAATGAAAACACATTGATTTTTATAATTTGTATTGGAAACAACATTGTCATATGTCTTTTCATGGATCTAAATAGTACGAAACCTCGCTTTATGATTCGAAGTTAAAATCCTCAAATTTGGTATAATAGTGACTTTTTTCACGTTTTTCATGTAGTTTGATATTACGTAAATATATTCATTTTTACCAATATTTCGATACTATTTCATGTAGTATCACGATATGTGATTTGGCCTTCAAATCTCAGAATTTCGCATAATATTGCATTTTAAGCAAGTTTTCTTGCATTTTGTTTCGAACGAGAAATCATCGAATTTAGCAATATTTTGACGTTTATCATTCCCTTTTCCTTTATGTGATTTAATCAAAATATCATCGAATTAGGCAATATTTTGCCGTTTTTCCACGTTTTTGTGAATTTTCAGTTTATTAGTATTAACTCAATAAATATACAATAAAAATGATGCAAACACATAATTGCATCATTATAACCTTAATGATGCATATCATTATATGTTATAAGTCATTATATATACATTATATGTCATTATAAGGTTATAATAAATTGCATTGATTATAACCTTAAATACTTCATTTTCAATCATCTATTTGTTTCTCTTTAAAATACTGAGTAAGATATTGAAAAGGGGAGAAGTTCTGTTTTTATTGCATATATCGACGTTTCAGCCGGATTAGAGCGGTTTTACGTGTACATCTTCCATCGGTAATATAAACGGAAAATCAGGAACATTTCAGTTAATTCTAATGAAAACACATTGATTTTTATAATTTGTATTAGAAACAACATTGTCATATGTCTTTTCATGGATCTAAATAGTACGAAAACTCGCTTTATGATTCGAAGTTAAAATCCTCAAATTTGGTATAATAGTGACTTTTTTCACGTTTTTCATGTAGTTTGATATTACGTATATATATTCATTTTTACCAATATTTCGATACTAATTCATGTAGTGTCACGATATGTGATTTGGCCTTCAAATCTCAGAATTTCGCATAATATTGCATTTTAAGCAAGTTTTCTTGCATTTTGTTTCGTACGAGAAATCATCGAATTTAGCAATATTTTGACGTTTATCATTCCCTTTTCCTTTATGTGATTTAATCAAAATATCATCGAATTAGGCAATATTTTGCCGTTTTTCCACGTTTTTGTGAATTTTCAGTTTATTAGTATTAACTCAATAAATATACAATAAAAATGATGCAAACACATAATTGCATCATTATAACCTTAATGATGCATATCATTATATGTTATAAGTCATTATATATACATTATATGTCATTATAAGGTTATAATAAATTGCATTGATTATAACCTTAAATACTTCATTTTCAATCATCTATTTGTTTCTCTTTAAAATACTGAGTAAGATATTGAAAAGGGGAGAAGTTCTGTTTATATTGCATATATCGACGTTTCAGCCGGATTAGAGCGGTTTTACGTGTACATCTTCCATCGGTAATATAAACGGAAAATCAGGAACATTTCAGTTAATTCTAATGAAAACACATTGATTTTTATAATTTGTATTGGAAACAACATTGTCATATGTCTTTTCATGGATCTAAATAGTACGAAACCTCGCTTTATGATTCGAAGTTAAAATCCTCAAATTTGGTATAATCGTGACTTTTTTCACGTTTTTCATGTAGTTTGATATTACGTAAATATATTCATTTTTACCAATATTTCGATACTATTTCATGTAGTATCACGATATGTGATTTGGCCTTCAAATCTCAGAATTTCGCATAATATTGCATTTTAAGCAAGTTTTCTTGCATTTTGTTTCGTACGAGAAATCATCGAATTTAGCAATATTTTGACGTTTATCATTCCCTTTTCCTTTATGTGATTTAATCAAAATATCATCGAATTAGGCAATATTTTGCCGTTTTTCCACGTTTTTATGAATTTTCAGTTATATAGTATTAACTCAATAAATATACAATAAAAATGATGCAAACACATAATTGTTTAGATTATAACCTTAAATACTTCATTTACAATCATCTATTTGTTACTCTTTAAAATACTGAGTAAGATATTGAAAAGGGGAGAAGTTCTGTTTTTATTGCATATATCGACGTTTCAGCCGGATTAGAGCGGTTTTACGTGTTCATCTTCCATCGGTAATATAAACGGAAAATCAGGAACATTTCAGTTAATTCTAATGAAAACACATTGATTTTTATCATTTGTATTGGAAACAACATTGTCATATGTCTTTTCTTGGATCTAAATAATACGAAACCTCGCATTATGATTCGAAGTTAAAATTCTCAAATTTGGTATAATCGTGACTTTTTTCACGTTTTTCATGTAGTTTGATATTACGTAAATATATTCATTTTTACCAATATTTCGATACTATTTCATGTAGTATCACGATATGTGATTTGGCCTTCAAATCTCAGAATTTCGCATAATAATGCATTTTAAGCAAGTTTTCTTGCATTTTGTTTCGTACGAGAAATCATCGAATTTAGCAATATTTTGACGTTTATCATTCCCTTTTCCTTTATGTGATTTAATCAAAATATCATCGAATTAGGCAATATTTTGCCGTTTTTCCACATTTTTGTGAATTTTCAGTTTATTAGTATTAACTCAATAAATATACAATAAAAATGATGCAAACACATAATTGATTAGATTATAACCTTAAATACTTCATTTTCAATCATCAATTTGTTTCTCTTTAAAATACTGATTAAGATATTGAAAAGGGGAGAAGTTCTGTTTTTATTGCATATATCGACGTTTCAGCCGGATTAGAGCGGTTTTACGTGGACATCTTCCATCGGTAATATAAACGGAAAATCAGGAACATTTTAGTTAATTCTAATGAAAACACATTGATTTTTATAATTTGTATTGGAAACAACATTGTCATATGTCTTTTCATGGATCTAAATAGTACGAAACCTCGCTTTATGATTCGAAGTTAAAATCCTCAAATTTGGTATAATAGTGACTTTTTTCACGTTTTTCATGTAGTTTGATATTACGTAAATATATTCATTTTTACCAATATTTCGATACTATTTCATGTAGTATCACGATATGTGATTTGGCCTTCAAATCTCAGAATTTCGCATAATATTGCATTTTAAGCAAGTTTTCTTGCATTTTGTTTCGAACGAGAAATCATCGAATTTAGCAATATTTTGACGTTTATCATTCCCTTTTCCTTTATGTGATTTAATCAAAATATCATCGAATTAGGCAATATTTTGCCGTTTTTCCACGTTTTTGTGAATTTTCAGTTTATTAGTATTAACTCAATAAATATACAATAAAAATGATGCAAACACATAATTGCATCATTATAACCTTAATGATGCATATCATTATATGTTATAAGTCATTATATATACATTATATGTCATTATAAGGTTATAATAAATTGCATTGATTATAACCTTAAATACTTCATTTTCAATCATCTATTTGTTTCTCTTTAAAATACTGAGTAAGATATTGAAAAGGGGAGAAGTTCTGTTTTTATTGCATATATCGACGTTTCAGCCGGATTAGAGCGGTTTTACGTGTACATCTTCCATCGGTAATATAAACGGAAAATCAGGAACATTTCAGTTAATTCTAATGAAAACACATTGATTTTTATAATTTGTATTAGAAACAACATTGTCATATGTCTTTTCATGGATCTAAATAGTACGAAAACTCGCTTTATGATTCGAAGTTAAAATCCTCAAATTTGGTATAATAGTGACTTTTTTCACGTTTTTCATGTAGTTTGATATTACGTATATATATTCATTTTTACCAATATTTCGATACTAATTCATGTAGTGTCACGATATGTGATTTGGCCTTCAAATCTCAGAATTTCGCATAATATTGCATTTTAAGCAAGTTTTCTTGCATTTTGTTTCGTACGAGAAATCATCGAATTTAGCAATATTTTGACGTTTATCATTCCCTTTTCCTTTATGTGATTTAATCAAAATATCATCGAATTAGGCAATATTTTGCCGTTTTTCCACGTTTTTGTGAATTTTCAGTTTATTAGTATTAACTCAATAAATATACAATAAAAATGATGCAAACACATAATTGCATCATTATAACCTTAATGATGCATATCATTATATGTTATAAGTCATTATATATACATTATATGTCATTATAAGGTTATAATAAATTGCATTGATTATAACCTTAAATACTTCATTTTCAATCATCTATTTGTTTCTCTTTAAAATACTGAGTAAGATATTGAAAAGGGGAGAAGTTCTGTTTATATTGCATATATCGACGTTTCAGCCGGATTAGAGCGGTTTTACGTGTACATCTTCCATCGGTAATATAAACGGAAAATCAGGAACATTTCAGTTAATTCTAATGAAAACACATTGATTTTTATAATTTGTATTGGAAACAACATTGTCATATGTCTTTTCATGGATCTAAATAGTACGAAACCTCGCTTTATGATTCGAAGTTAAAATCCTCAAATTTGGTATAATCGTGACTTTTTTCACGTTTTTCATGTAGTTTGATATTACGTAAATATATTCATTTTTACCAATATTTCGATACTATTTCATGTAGTATCACGATATGTGATTTGGCCTTCAAATCTCAGAATTTCGCATAATATTGCATTTTAAGCAAGTTTTCTTGCATTTTGTTTCGTACGAGAAATCATCGAATTTAGCAATATTTTGACGTTTATCATTCCCTTTTCCTTTATGTGATTTAATCAAAATATCATCGAATTAGGCAATATTTTGCCGTTTTTCCACGTTTTTATGAATTTTCAGTTATATAGTATTAACTCAATAAATATACAATAAAAATGATGCAAACACATAATTGTTTAGATTATAACCTTAAATACTTCATTTACAATCATCTATTTGTTACTCTTTAAAATACTGAGTAAGATATTGAAAAGGGGAGAAGTTCTGTTTTTATTGCATATATCGACGTTTCAGCCGGATTAGAGCGGTTTTACGTGTTCATCTTCCATCGGTAATATAAACGGAAAATCAGGAACATTTCAGTTAATTCTAATGAAAACACATTGATTTTTATCATTTGTATTGGAAACAACATTGTCATATGTCTTTTCTTGGATCTAAATAATACGAAACCTCGCATTATGATTCGAAGTTAAAATTCTCAAATTTGGTATAATCGTGACTTTTTTCACGTTTTTCATGTAGTTTGATATTACGTAAATATATTCATTTTTACCAATATTTCGATACTATTTCATGTAGTATCACGATATGTGATTTGGCCTTCAAATCTCAGAATTTCGCATAATAATGCATTTTAAGCAAGTTTTCTTGCATTTTGTTTCGTACGAGAAATCATCGAATTTAGCAATATTTTGACGTTTATCATTCCCTTTTCCTTTATGTGATTTAATCAAAATATCATCGAATTAGGCAATATTTTGCCGTTTTTCCACATTTTTGTGAATTTTCAGTTTATTAGTATTAACTCAATAAATATACAATAAAAATGATGCAAACACATAATTGATTAGATTATAACCTTAAATACTTCATTTTCAATCATCAATTTGTTTCTCTTTAAAATACTGATTAAGATATTGAAAAGGGGAGAAGTTCTGTTTTTATTGCATATATCGACGTTTCAGCCGGATTAGAGCGGTTTTACGTGGACATCTTCCATCGGTAATATAAACGGAAAATCAGGAACATTTTAGTTAATTCTAATGAAAACACATTGATTTTTATAATTTGTATTGGAAACAACATTGTCATATGTCTTTTCATGGATCTAAATAGTACGAAACCTCGCTTTATGATTCGAAGTTAAAATCCTCAAATTTGGTATAATAGTGACTTTTTTCACGTTTTTCATGTAGTTTGATATTACGTAAATATATTCATTTTTACCAATATTTCGATACTATTTCATGTAGTATCACGATATGTGATTTGGCCTTCAAATCTCAGAATTTCACATAATATTGCATTTTAAGCAAGTTTTCTTGCATTTTGTTTCGTACGAGAAATCATCGAATTTAGCAATATTTTGACGTTTATCATTCCCTTTTCCTTTATGTGATTTAATCAAAATATCATCGAATTAGGCAATATTTTGCCGTTTTTCCACGTTTTTGTGAATTTTCAGTTTATTAGTATTAACTCAATAAATATACAATAAAAATGATGCAAACACATAATTGCATCATTAAAACCTTAATGATGCATATCATTATATGTTATAAGTCATTATATATACATTATATGTCATTATAAGGTTATAATAAATTGCATTGATTATAACCTTAAATACTTCATTTTCAATCATCTATTTGTTTCTCTTTAAAATACTGAGTAAGATATTGAAAAGGGGAGAAGTTCTGTTTATATTGCATATATCGACGTTTCAGCCGGATTAGAGCGGTTTTACGTGTACATCTTCCATCGGTAATATAAACGGAAAATCCGGAACATTTCAGTTAATTCTAATGAAAACACATTGATTTTTATAATTTGTATTGGAAACAACATTGTCATATGTCTTTTCATGGATCTAAATAGTACGAAACCTCGCTTTATGATTCGAAGTTAAAATCCTCAAATTTGGTATAATAGTGACTTTTTTCACGTTTTTCATGTAGTTTGATATTACGTAAATATATTCATTTTTACCAATATTTCGATACTATTTCATGTAGTATCACGATATGTGATTTGGCCTTCAAATCTCAGAATTTCACATAATATTGCATTTTAAGCAAGTTTTCTTGCATTTTGTTTCGTACGAGAAATCATCGAATTTAGCAATATTTTGACGTTTATCATTCCCTTTTCCTTTATGTGATTTAATCAAAATATCATCGAATTAGGCAATATTTTGCCGTTTTTCCACGTTTTTGTGAATTTTCAGTTTATTAGTATTAACTCAATAAATATACAATAAAAATGATGCAAACACATAATTGCATCATTAAAACCTTAATGATGCATATCATTATATATTATAAGTCATTATATATACATTATATGTCATTATAAGGTTATAATAAATTGCATTGATTATAACCTTAAATACTTCATTTTCAATCATCTATTTGTTTCTCTTTAAAATACTGAGTAAGATATTGAAAAGGGGAGAAGTTCTGTTTATATTGCATATATCGACGTTTCAGCCGGATTAGAGCGGTTTTACGTGTACATCTTCCATCGGTAATATAAACGGAAAATCAGGAACATTTCAGTTAATTCTAATGAAAACACATTGATTTTTATAATTTGTATTGGAAACAACATTGTCATATGTCTTTTCATGGATCTAAATAGTACGAAACCTCGCTTTATGATTCGAAGTTAAAATCCTCAAATTTGGTATAATAGTGACTTTTTTCACGTTTTTCATGTAGTTTGATATTACGTAAATATATTCATTTTTACCAATATTTCGATACTATTTCATGTAGTATCACGATATGTGATTTGGCCTTCAAATCTCAGAATTTCACATAATATTGCATTTTAAGCAAGTTTTCTTGCATTTTGTTTCGTACGAGAAATCATCGAATTTAGCAATATTTTGACGTTTATCATTCCCTTTTCCTTTATGTGATTTAATCAAAATATCATCGAATTAGGCAATATTTTGCCGTTTTTCCACGTTTTTATGAATTTTCAGTTATATAGTATTAACTCAATAAATATACAATAAAAATGATGCAAACACATAATTGTTTAGATTATAACCTTAAATACTTCATTTACAATCATCTATTTGTTACTCTTTAAAATACTGAGTAAGATATTGAAAAGGGGAGAAGTTCTGTTTTTATTGCATATATCGACGTTTCAGCCGGATTAGAGCGGTTTTACGTGTACATCTTCCATCGGTAATATAAACGGAAAATCAGGAACATTTCAGTTAATTCTAATGAAAACACATTGATTTTTATCATTTGTATTGGAAACAACATTGTCATATGTCTTTTCTTGGATCTAAATAATACGAAACCTGGAATTATGATTCGAAGTTAAAATCCTCAAATTTGGTATAATCGTGACTTTTTTCACGTTTTTCATGTAGTTTGATATTACGTAAATATATTCCTTTTTACTAATATTTCGATACTATTTCATGTAGTATCACGATATGTGATTTGGCCTTCAAATCTCAGAATTTCTCATAATATTGCATTTTAAGCAAGTTTTCTTGCATTTTGTTTCGTACGAGAAATCATCGAATTTAGCAATATTTAAACGTTTATCATTCCCTTTTCCTTTATGTGATTTAATCAAAATATCATCGAATTAGGCAATATTTTGCCGTTTTTCCACGTTTTTGTGAATTTTCAGTTTATTAGTATTAATTCATTAAATATACAATAAAAATGATGCAAACACATAATTGATTAGACAGTAACCTTAAATACTTCATTTTCAATCATCAATTTGTTTCTCTTTAAAATACTGATTAAGATATTGAAAAGGGGAGAAGTTCTGTTTTTATTGCATATATCGACGTTTCAGCCGGATTAGAGCGGTTTTACGTGGACATCTTCCATCGGCAATATAAACGGAAAATCAGGAACATTTTAGTTAATTCTAATGAAAACACATTGATTTTTAAAATTTGTATTGGAAACAACATTGTCATATGTCTTTTCATGGATCTAAATAGTACGAAACCTCGCTTTATGATTCGAAGTTAAAATCCTCAAATTTGGTATAATAGTGACTTTTTTCACGTTTTTCATGTAGTTTGATATTACGTAAATATATTCATTTTTTACCAATATTTCGATACTATTTCATGTAGTATCACGATATGTGATTTGGCCTTCAAATCTCAGAATTTCGCATAATATTGCATTTTAAGCAAGTTTTCTTGCATTTTGTTTCGTACGAGAAATCATCGAATTTAGCAATATTTTGACGTTTATCATTCCCTTTTCCTTTATGTGATTTAATCAAAATATCATCGAATTAGGCAATATTTTGCCGTTTTTCCACGTTTTTGTGAATTTTCAGTTTATTAGTATTAACTCAATAAATATACAATAAAAATGATGCAAACACATAATTGATTAGATTATAACCTTAAATACTTCACTTTCAATCATCTATTTGTTTCTCTTTAAAATACTGAGTAAGATATTGAAAAGGGAAGAAGTTCTGTTTTCATTGCATATATCGACGTTTCAGCCGGATTAGAACGGTTTTTCGTGTACATCTTCCATCGGTAATATGAACGGAAAATCAGGAACATTTCAGTTAATTCTAATGAAAACTCATTGATTCTTATCATTTGTATTGGAAACAACATTGTCATATGTCTTTTCTTGGATCTAAATAATACGAAACCTCGCATTATGATTCGAAGTTAAAATCCTCAAATTTGGTATAATCGTGACTTTTTTCACGTTTTTCATGTAGTTTGATATTATGTAAATATATTCATTTTTACCAATATTTCGATACTATTTCATGTAGTATCACGATATGTGATTTGGCCTTCAAATCTCAGAATTTCGCATAATAATGCATTTTAAGCAAGTTTTCTTGCATTTTGTTTCGTACGAGAAATCATCGAATTTAGCAATATTTTGACGTTTATCATTCCCTTTTCCTTTATGTGATTTAATCAAAATATCATCGAATTAGGCAATATTTTGCCGTTTTTCCACATTTTTGTGAATTTTCAGTTTATTAGTATTAACTCAATAAATATACAATAAAAATGATGCAAACACATAATTGATTAGATTATAACCTTAAATACTTCATTTTCAATCATCAATTTGTTTCTCTTTAAAATACTGATTAAGATATTGAAAAGGGGAGAAGTTCTGTTTTTATTGCATATATCGACGTTTCAGCCGGATTAGAGCGGTTTTACGTGGACATCTTCCATCGGTAATATAAACGGAAAATCAGGAACATTTTAGTTAATTCTAATGAAAACACATTGATTTTTATAATTTGTATTGGAAACAACATTGTCATATGTCTTTTCATGGATCTAAATAGTACGAAACCTCGCTTTATGATTCGAAGTTAAAATCCTCAAATTTGGTATAATCGTGACTTTTTTCACGTTTTTCATATAGTTTGATATTACGTAAATATATTCATTTTTACCAATATTTCGATACTATTTCATGTAGTATCACGATATGTGATTTGGCCTTCAAATCTCAGATTTTCGCATAATATTGCATTTTAAGCAAGTTTTCTTGCATTTTGTTTCGTACGAGAAATCATCGAATTTAGCAATATTTTGACGTTTATCATTCCCTTTTCCTTTATGTGATTTAATCAAAATATCATCGAATTAGGCAATATTTTGCCGTTTTTCCACGTTTTTATGAATTTTCAGTTATATAGTATTAACTCAATAAATATACAATAAAAATGATGCAAACACATAATTGATTACATTATAACCTTAAATACTTCATTTACAATCATCTATTTGTTACTCTTTAAAATACTGAGTAAGATATTGAAAAGAGGAGAAGTTCTGTTTTTATTGCATATATCGACGTTTCAGCCGGATTAGAGCGGTTTTACGTGTACATCTTCCATCGGTAATATAAACGGAAAATCAGGAACATTTCAGTTAATTCTAATGAAAACACATTGATTTTTATCATTTTTATTGGAAACAACATTGTTATGTCTTTTCTTGGATCTAAATAATACGAAACCTTGCATTAAGATTCGAAGTTAAAATCCTCAAATTTGGTATAATCGTGACTTTTTTCACGTTTTTCATGTAGTTTGATATTACGTAAATATATTCATTTTTACCAATATTTCGATACTATTTCATATAGTATTACGATATGTGATTTGGCCTTCAAATCTCAGAATTTCGCATAATATTGCATTTTAAGCAAGTTTTCTTGCATTTTGTTTCATACGAGAAATCATCGAATTTAGCAATATTTTGACGTTTATCATTCCCTTTTCCTTTATGTGATTTAATCAAAATATCATCGAATTAGGCAATATTTTGCCGTTTTTCCACGTTTTTGTGAATTTTCAGTTTATTAGTATTAACTTAATAAATATAGAATAAAAATGATGCAAACACATTATTGATTAGATTATAACCTTAAATACTTCATTTTACTCATCTATTTGTTTCTCTTTAAAATACTGAGTTAGATATTGAAAAGGGGAGAAGTTCTGTTTTTATTGCATATATCGACGTTTCAGCCGGATTAGAGCGGTTTTACGTGTACAACTTCCATAGGTAATATAAACGGAAATTCAGGAACATTTCAGTTAATTCTAATGAAAACACATTGATTTTTATCATTTGTATTGGAAACAACATTGTCATATGTCTTTTCTTGGATCTAAATAATACGAAACCTCGCATTATGATTCGAAGTTAAAATCCTCAAATTTGGTATAATCGTGACTTTTTTCACGTTTTTCATGTAGTTTGATATTACGTAAATATATTCATTTTTACCAATATTTCGATACTATTTCATGTAGTATCACGATATGTGATTTGGCCTTCAAATCTCAGAATTTCGTATAATATTGCATTTTAAGCAAGTTTTCTTGCATTTTGTTTCGTACGAGAAATCATCGAATTTAGCAATATTTTGACGTTTATCATTCTCTTTTCCTTTATGTGATTTAATCAAAATATCATCGAATTAGGCAATATTTTGCCGTTTTTCCACGTTTTTGTGAATTTTCAGTTTATTAGTATTAATTCATTAAATATACAATAAAAATGATGCAAACACATAATTGATTAGACAGTAACCTTAAATACTTCATTTTCAATCATCAATTTGTTTCTCTTTAAAATACTGATTAAGATATTGAAAAGGGGAGAAGTTCTGTTTTTATTGCATATATCGACGTTTCAGCCGGATTAGAGCGGTTTTACGTGGACATCTTCCATCGGCAATATAAACGGAAAATCAGGAACATTTTAGTTAATTCTAATGAAAACACATTGATTTTTAAAATTTGTATTGGAAACAACATTGTCATATGTCTTTTCATGGATCTAAATAGTACGAAACCTCGCTTTATGATTCGAAGTTAAAATCCTCAAATTTGGTATAATAGTGACTTTTTTCACGTTTTTCATGTAGTTTGATATTACGTAAATATATTCATTTTTTACCAATATTTCGATACTATTTCATGTAGTATCACGATATGTGATTTGGCCTTCAAATCTCAGAATTTCGCATAATATTGCATTTTAAGCAAGTTTTCTTGCATTTTGTTTCGTACGAGAAATCATCGAATTTAGCAATATTTTGACGTTTATCATTCCCTTTTCCTTTATGTGATTTAATCAAAATATCATCGAATTAGGCAATATTTTGCCGTTTTTCCACGTTTTTGTGAATTTTCAGTTTATTAGTATTAACTCAATAAATATACAATAAAAATGATGCAAACACATAATTGATTAGATTATAACCTTAAATACTTCACTTTCAATCATCTATTTGTTTCTCTTTAAAATACTGAGTAAGATATTGAAAAGGGAAGAAGTTCTGTTTTCATTGCATATATCGACGTTTCAGCCGGATTAGAACGGTTTTTCGTGTACATCTTCCATCGGTAATATGAACGGAAAATCAGGAACATTTCAGTTAATTCTAATGAAAACTCATTGATTCTTATCATTTGTATTGGAAACAACATTGTCATATGTCTTTTCTTGGATCTAAATAATACGAAACCTCGCATTATGATTCGAAGTTAAAATCCTCAAATTTGGTATAATCGTGACTTTTTTCACGTTTTTCATGTAGTTTGATATTATGTAAATATATTCATTTTTACCAATATTTCGATACTATTTCATGTAGTATCACGATATGTGATTTGGCCTTCAAATCTCAGAATTTCGCATAATAATGCATTTTAAGCAAGTTTTCTTGCATTTTGTTTCGTACGAGAAATCATCGAATTTAGCAATATTTTGACGTTTATCATTCCCTTTTCCTTTATGTGATTTAATCAAAATATCATCGAATTAGGCAATATTTTGCCGTTTTTCCACATTTTTGTGAATTTTCAGTTTATTAGTATTAACTCAATAAATATACAATAAAAATGATGCAAACACATAATTGATTAGATTATAACCTTAAATACTTCATTTTCAATCATCAATTTGTTTCTCTTTAAAATACTGATTAAGATATTGAAAAGGGGAGAAGTTCTGTTTTTATTGCATATATCGACGTTTCAGCCGGATTAGAGCGGTTTTACGTGGACATCTTCCATCGGTAATATAAACGGAAAATCAGGAACATTTTAGTTAATTCTAATGAAAACACATTGATTTTTATAATTTGTATTGGAAACAACATTGTCATATGTCTTTTCATGGATCTAAATAGTACGAAACCTCGCTTTATGATTCGAAGTTAAAATCCTCAAATTTGGTATAATCGTGACTTTTTTCACGTTTTTCATATAGTTTGATATTACGTAAATATATTCATTTTTACCAATATTTCGATACTATTTCATGTAGTATCACGATATGTGATTTGGCCTTCAAATCTCAGATTTTCGCATAATATTGCATTTTAAGCAAGTTTTCTTGCATTTTGTTTCGTACGAGAAATCATCGAATTTAGCAATATTTTGACGTTTATCATTCCCTTTTCCTTTATGTGATTTAATCAAAATATCATCGAATTAGGCAATATTTTGCCGTTTTTCCACGTTTTTATGAATTTTCAGTTATATAGTATTAACTCAATAAATATACAATAAAAATGATGCAAACACATAATTGATTACATTATAACCTTAAATACTTCATTTACAATCATCTATTTGTTACTCTTTAAAATACTGAGTAAGATATTGAAAAGAGGAGAAGTTCTGTTTTTATTGCATATATCGACGTTTCAGCCGGATTAGAGCGGTTTTACGTGTACATCTTCCATCGGTAATATAAACGGAAAATCAGGAACATTTCAGTTAATTCTAATGAAAACACATTGATTTTTATCATTTTTATTGGAAACAACATTGTTATGTCTTTTCTTGGATCTAAATAATACGAAACCTTGCATTAAGATTCGAAGTTAAAATCCTCAAATTTGGTATAATCGTGACTTTTTTCACGTTTTTCATGTAGTTTGATATTACGTAAATATATTCATTTTTACCAATATTTCGATACTATTTCATATAGTATTACGATATGTGATTTGGCCTTCAAATCTCAGAATTTCGCATAATATTGCATTTTAAGCAAGTTTTCTTGCATTTTGTTTCATACGAGAAATCATCGAATTTAGCAATATTTTGACGTTTATCATTCCCTTTTCCTTTATGTGATTTAATCAAAATATCATCGAATTAGGCAATATTTTGCCGTTTTTCCACGTTTTTGTGAATTTTCAGTTTATTAGTATTAACTTAATAAATATAGAATAAAAATGATGCAAACACATTATTGATTAGATTATAACCTTAAATACTTCATTTTACTCATCTATTTGTTTCTCTTTAAAATACTGAGTTAGATATTGAAAAGGGGAGAAGTTCTGTTTTTATTGCATATATCGACGTTTCAGCCGGATTAGAGCGGTTTTACGTGTACAACTTCCATAGGTAATATAAACGGAAATTCAGGAACATTTCAGTTAATTCTAATGAAAACACATTGATTTTTATCATTTGTATTGGAAACAACATTGTCATATGTCTTTTCTTGGATCTAAATAATACGAAACCTCGCATTATGATTCGAAGTTAAAATCCTCAAATTTGGTATAATCGTGACTTTTTTCACGTTTTTCATGTAGTTTGATATTACGTAAATATATTCATTTTTACCAATATTTCGATACTATTTCATGTAGTATCACGATATGTGATTTGGCCTTCAAATCTCAGAATTTCGTATAATATTGCATTTTAAGCAAGTTTTCTAGCATTTTGTTTCGTACGAGAAATCATCGAATTTAGCAATATTTTGACGTTTATCATTCTCTTTTCCTTTATGTGATTTAATCAAAATATCATCGAATTAGGCAATATTTTGCCGTTTTTCCACGTTTTTGTGAATTTTCAGTTTATTAGTATTAACTCAATAAATATACAATAAAAATGATGCAAACACATAATTGATTAGATTATAACGTTAAATACTTCATTTTCAATCATCTATTTGTTTCTCTTTAAAATACTGATTAAGATATTGAAAAGGGGAGAAGTTCTGTTTTTATTGCATATATCGACGTTTCAGCCGGATTAGAGCGGTTTTACGTGGACATCTTCCATCGGTAATATAAACGGAAAATCAGGAACATTTTAGTTAATTCTAATGAAAACACATTGATTTTTATAATTTGTATTGGAAACAACATTGTCATAAGTCTTTTCATGGATCTAAATAGTACGAAACCTCGATTTATGATTCGAAGTTAAAATCCTCAAATTTGGTATAATCGTGACTTTTTTCACGTTTTTCATGTAGTTTGATATTACGTAAATATATTCATTTTTACCAATATTTCGATACTATTTCATGTAGTATCACGATATGTGATTTGGCCTTCAAATCTCAGAATTTCGCATAATATTGCATTTTAAGCAAGTTTTCTTGCATTTTGTTTCGTACGAGAAATCATCGAATTTAGCAATATTTTGACGTTTATCATTCCCTTTTCCTTTATGTGATTTAATCAAAATATCATCGAATTAGGCAATATTTTGCCGTTTTTCCACGTTTTTGGGAATTTTCAGTTTATTAGTATTAACTCAATATATATACAATAAAAATGATGCAAACACATAATTGCATCATTATAACCTTAATGATGCATATCATTATATGTTATAAGTCATTATATATACATTATATGTCATTATAAGGTTATAATCAATTGCATTGATTATAACCTTAAATACTTTATTTTCAATCATCTATTTGTTTCTCTTTAAAATACTGAGTAAGATATTGAAAAGGGGAGAAGTTCGGTTTTTATTGCATATATCGACGTTTCAGCCGGAATAGAGCGGTTTTACGTGTACATCTTCCATCGGTAATATGAACGGAAAATCAGGAACATTTCATTTAATTTTAATGAAAACACATTTATTTTTATAATTTGTATTGGAAACAACATTGTCATAAGTCTTTTCATGGATCTAAATAGTACGAAACCTCGCTTTATGATTCGAAGTTAAAATCCTCAAATTTGGTATAATCCTGACTTTTTTCACGTTTTTCATGTAGTTTGATATTACGTAAATATATTCAGTTTTACCAATATTTCGATACTATTTCATGTAGTATCACGATATGTGATTTGGCCTTCAAATCTCAGAATTTCGCATAATATTGCATTTTAAGCAAGTTTTCTTGCATTTTGTTTCGTACGAGAAATCATCGAATTTAGCAATATTTTGACGTTTATCATTCCCTTTTCCTTTATGTGATTTAATCAAAATATCATCGAATTAGGCAATATTTTGCCGTTTTTCCACGTTTTTGGGAATTTTCAGTTTATTAGTATTAATTCATTACATATACAATAAAAATGATGCAAACACATAATTGATTAGATAGTAACCTTAAATACTTCATTTTCAATCATCTATTTGTTTCTCGTTAAAATATTGAGTAAGATATTGAAAAGGGGAGAAGTTCGGTTTTATTGCATATATCGACGTTTCAGCCGGAATAGAGCGGTTTTACGTGTACATCTTCCATCGGTAATATAAACGGAAAATCAGGAACATTTTAGTTAATTCTAATGAAAACACATTGATTTTTATAATTTGTATTGGAAACAACAATGTCATATGTCTTTTCATGGATCTAAATAGTACGAAACCTCGCTTTATGATTCGAAGTTAAAATCCTCAAATTTGGTATAATAGTGACTTTTTTCACGTTTTTCATGTAGTTTGATATTACGTAAATATATTCATTTTTACCAATATTTCGATACTATTTCATGTAGTATCACGATATGTAATTTAGCCTTCAAATCTCAGAATTTCGCATAATATTGCATTTTAAGCAAGTTTTCTTGCATTTTGTTTCGTACGAGAAATCATCGAATTTAGCAATATTTTGACGTTTATCATTCCCTTTTCCTTTATGTGATTTAATCAAAATATCATCGAATTAGGCAATATTTTGCCGTTTTTCGACGTTTTTGGGAATTTTCAGTTTATTAGTATTAACTCAATAAATATACAATAAAAATGATGCAAACACATAATTGCATCATTATAACCTTAATGATGCATATCATTATATGTTATAAGTCATTATATATACATTATATGTCATTATAAGGTTATAATCAATTGCATTGATTATAACCTTAAATACTTCATTTTCAATCATCTATTTGTTTCTCTTTAAAATACTGAGTAAGATATTGAAAAGGGGAGAAGTTCGGTTTTTATTGCATATATCGACGTTTCAGCCGGAATAGAGCGGTTTTACGTGTACATCTTCCATCGGTAATATAAACGGAAAATCAGGAACATTTTAGTTAATTCTAATGAAAACACATTGATTTTTATAATTTGTATTGGAAACAACATTGTCATATGTCTTTTCATGGATCTAAATAGTACGAAACCTCGCTTTATGATTCGAAGTTAAAATCCTCAAATTTGGTATAATAGTGATTTTTTCACGTTTTTCATGTAGTTTGATATTACGTAAATATATTCATTTTTACCAATATTTCGATACTATTTCATGTAGTATCACGATATGTGATTTAGCCTTCATATCTCAGAATTTCGCATAATATTGCATTTTAAGCAAGTTTTCTTGCATTTTGTTTCGTACGAGAAATCATCGAATTTAGCAATATTTTGACGTTTATCATTCCCTTTTTCTTTATGTGATTTAATCAAAATATCATCGAATTAGGCAATATTTTGCCGTTTTTCCACGTTTTTGGGAATTTTCAGTTTATTAGTATTAACTCAATAAATATACAATAAAAATGATGCAAACACATTATTGATTAGATTATTTACCTTAAATACTTCATTTTACTCATCTATTTGTTTCTCTTTAAAATACTGAGTTAGATATTGAAAAGGGAGAAGTTCTGTTTTTATTGCATATATCGACGTTTCAGCCGGATTAGAGCGGTTTTACGTGTACAACTTCCATCGGTAATGTAAACGGAAAATCAGGAACATTTCAGTTAATTCTAATGAAAACACATTGATTTTTATCATTTGTATTGGAAACAACATTGTCATATGTCTTTTCATGGATCTAAATAATACGAAACCTCGCATTATGATTCGAAGTTAAAATCCTCAAATTTGGTATAATTGTGACTTTTTTCACGTTTTTCATGTAGTTTGATATTACGTAAATATATTCATTTTTACCAATATTTCGATACTATTTCATGTAGTATCACGATATGTGATTTGGCCTTCAAATCTCAGAATTTCGCATAATAATGCATTTTAAGCAAGTTTTCTTGCATTTTGTTTCGTACGAGAAATCATCGAATTTAGCAATATTTTGACGTTTATCATTCCCTTTTCCTTTATGTGATTTAATCAAAATATCATCGAATTAGGCAATATTTTGCCGTTTTTCCACGTTTTTGTTAATTTTCAGTTTATTAGTATTAACTCAGTAAATATACAATAAAAATGATGCAAACACATAATTGATTAGATTATAACCTTAAATACTTCATTTTCAATCATCTATTTGTTTCTCTTTAAAATACTGATTAAGATATTGAAAAGGGGAGAAGTTCTGTTTTTATTGCATATATCGACGTTTCAGCCGGATTAGAGCGGTTTTACGTGGACATCTTCCATCGGAAATATAAACGGAAAATCAGGAACATTTTAGTTAATTCTAATGAAAACACATTGATTTTTATAATTTGTATTGGAAACAACATTGTCATAAGTCTTTTCATGGATCTAAATAGTACGAAACCTCGCTTTATGATTCGAAGTTAAAATCCACAAATTTGGTATAATCGTGACTTTTTTCACGTTTTTCATGTAGTTTCATATTACGTAAATATATTCATTTTTACCAATATTTTGATACTATTTCATGTAGTATCACGATATGTGATTTGGCCTTCAAATCTCAGAATTTCGCATAATATTGCATTTTAAGCAAGTTTTCTTGCATTTTGTTTCGTACGAGAAATCATCGAATTTAGCAATATTTTGACGTTTATCATTCCCTTTTCCTTTATGTGATTTAATCAAAATATCATCGAATTAGGCTATATTTGGCCGTTTTTCCACGTTTTTGGGAATTTTCAGTTTATTAGTATTAATTCATTAAATATACAATAAAAATGATGCAAACACATAATTGATTAGATAGTAACCTTAAATACTTCATTTTCAATCATCTATTTGTTTCTCGTTAAAATATTGAGTAAGATATTGAAAAGGGGAGAAGTTCGGTTTTTATTGCATATATCGACGTTTCAGCCGGAATAGAGCGGTTTTACGTGTACATCTTCCATCGGTAATATAAACGGAAAATCAGGAACATTTTAGTTAATTCTAATGAAAACACATTGATTTTTATAATTTGTATTGGAAACAACAATGTCATATGTCTTTTCATGGATCTAAATTGTACGAAACCTCGCTTTATGATTCGAAGTTAAAATCCTCAAATTTGGTATAATAGTGACTTTTTTCACGTTTTTCATGTAGTTTGATATTACGTAAATATATTCATTTTTACCAATATTTCGATACTATTTCATGTAGTATCACGATATGTAATTTAGCCTTCAAATCTCAGAATTTCGCATAATATTGCATTTTAAGCAAGTTTTCTTGCATTTTGTTTCGTACGAGAAATCATCGAATTTAGCAATATTTTGACGTTTATCATTCCCTTTTCCTTTATGTGATTTAATCAAAATATCATCGAATTAGGCAATATTTTGCCGTTTTTCGACGTTTTTGGGAATTTTCAGTTTATTAGTATTAACTCAATAAATATACAATAAAAATGATGCAAACACATAATTGCATCATTATAACCTTAATGATGCATATCATTATATGTTATAAGTCATTATATATACATTATATGTCATTATAAGGTTATAATCAATTGCATTGATTATAACCTTAAATACTTCATTTTCAATCATCTATTTGTTTCTCTTTAAAATACTGAGTAAGATATTGAAAAGGGGAGAAGTTCGGTTTTCATTGCATATATCGACGTTTCAGCCGGAATAGAGCGGTTTTACGTGTACATCTTCCATCGGTAATATAAACGGAAAATCAGGAACATTTTAGTTAATTCTAATGAAAACACATTGATTTTTATAATTTGTATTGGAAACAACATTGTCATATGTCTTTTCATGGATCTAAATAGTACGAAACCTCGCTTTATGATTCGAAGTTAAAATCCTCAAATTTGGTATAATAGTGACTTTTTTCACGTTTTTCATGTAGTTTGATATTACGTAAATATATTCATTTTTACCAATATTTCGATACTATTTCATGTAGTATCACGATATGTGATTTAGCCTTCATATCTCAGAATTTCGCATAATATTGCATTTTAAGCAAGTTTTCTTGCATTTTGTTTCGTACGAGAAATCATCGAATTTAGCAATATTTTGACGTTTATCATTCCCTTTTTCTTTATGTGATTTAATCAAAATATCATCGAATTAGGCAATATTTTGCCGTTTTTCCACGTTTTTGGGAATTTTCAGTTTATTAGTATTAACTCAATAAATATACAATAAAAATGATGCAAACACATTATTGATTAGATTATTTACCTTAAATACTTCATTTTACTCATCTATTTGTTTCTCTTTAAAATACTGAGTTAGATATTGAAAAGGGAAGAAGTTCTGTTTTTATTGCATATATCGACGTTTCAGCCGGATTAGAGCGGTTTTACGTGTACAACTTCCATCGGTAATGTAAACGGAAAATCAGGAACATTTCAGTTAATTCTAATGAAAACACATTGATTTTTATCATTTGTATTGGAAACAACATTGTCATATGTCTTTTCATGGATCTAAATAATACGAAACCTCGCATTATGATTCGAAGTTAAAATCCTCAAATTTGGTATAATTGTGACTTTTTTCACGTTTTTCATGTAGTTTGATATTACGTAAATATATATTTATTTTTACCAATATTTCGATACTATTTCATGTAGTATCACGATATGTGATTTGGCCTTCAAATCTCAGAATTTCGCATAATAATGCATTTTAAGCAAGTTTTCTTGCATTATGTTTCGTACGAGAAATCATCGAATTTAGCAATATTTTGACGTTTATCATTCCCTTTTCCTTTATGTGATTTAATCAAAATATCATCGAATTAGGCAATATTTTGCCGTTTTTCCACGTTTTTGTGAATTTTCAGTTTATTAGTATTAACTCAGTAAATATACAATAAAAATGATGCAAACACATAATTGATTAGATTATAACCTTAAATACTTCATTTTCAATCATCTATTTGTTTCTCTTTAAAATACTGATTAAGATATTGAAAAGGGGAGAAGTTCTGTTTTTATTGCATATATCGACGTTTCAGCCGGATTAGAGCGGTTTTACGTGGACATCTTCCATCGGAAATATAAACGGAAAATCAGGAACATTTTAGTTAATTCTAATGAAAACACATTGATTTTTATAATTTGTATTGGAAACAACATTGTCATAAGTCTTTTCATGGATCTAAATAGTACGAAACCTCGCTTTATGATTCGAAGTTAAAATCCACAAATTTGGTATAATCGTGACTTTTTTCACGTTTTTCATGTAGTTTCATATTACGTAAATATGTTCATTTTTACCAATATTTTGATACTATTTCATGTAGTATCACGATATGTGATTTGGCCTTCAAATCTCAGAATTTCGCATAATATTGCATTTTAAGCAAGTTTTCTTGCATTTTGTTTCGTACGAGAAATCATCGAATTTAGCAATATTTTGACGTTTATCATTCCCTTTTCCTTTATGTGATTTAATCAAAATATCATCGAATTAGGCTATATTTGGCCGTTTTTCCACGTTTTTGGGAATTTTCAGTTTATTAGTATTAATTCATTAAATATACAATAAAAATGATGCAAACACATAATTGATTAGATAGTAACCTTAAATACTTCATTTTCAATCATCTATTTGTTTCTCGTTAAAATATTGAGTAAGATATTGAAAAGGGGAGAAGTTCGGTTTTTATTGCATATATCGACGTTTCAGCCGGAATAGAGCGGTTTTACGTGGACATCTTCCATCGGTAATATAAACGGAAAATCAGGAACATTTTAGTTAATTCTAATGAAAACACATTGATTTTTATAATTTGTATTGGAAACAACAATGTCATATGTCTTTTCATGGATCTAAATATTACGAAACCTCGCTTTATGATTCGAAGTTAAAATCCTCAAATTTGGTATAATAGTGAATTTTTTCACGTTTTTCATGTAGTTTGATATTACGTAAATATATTCATTTTTACCAATATTTCGATACTATTTCATGTAGTATCACGATATGTAATTTAGCCTTCAAATCTCAGAATTTCGCATAATATTGCATTTTAAGCAAGTTTTCTTGCATTTTGTTTCGTACGAGAAATCATCGAATTTAGCAATATTTTGACGTTTATCATTCCCTTTTCCTTTATGTGATTTAATCAAAATATCATCGAATTAGGCAATATTTTGCCGTTTTTCGACGTTTTTGGGAATTTTCAGTTTATTAGTATTAACTCAATAAATATACAATAAAAATGATGCAAACACATAATTGCATCATTATAACCTTAATGATGCATATCATTATATGTTATAAGTCATTATATATACATTATATGTCATTATAAGGTTATAATCAATTGCATTGAGTATAACCTTAAATACTTCGTTTTCAATCATCTATTTGTTTCTCTTTAAAATACTGAGTAAGTTATTGAAAAGGGGAGAAGTTCTGTTTTTATTGCATATATCGACGTTTCAGCCGGATTAGAGCGGTTTTACGTGTACATCTTCCATCGGTAATATGAACGGAAAATCAGGAACATTTCAGTTAACACTTTCGCGCTCTTGGCGCTCAAAAAAAATCAATACCCCAGATGCTTTCGGCACTTCGCGCGCCTACGCGGTAAGACCGAAAAAGTGTACACTCTTTTGACTGTCCTGACAATAATTGAAGGCGCACGTATTTAAATTTGGTATCACTGTGTTCGCAATGAAATTGTCTATAAGAGCATACCTATAAAATGCCGCCCAAGCATAAGGAGTATCAACACCAAATAAAAAACTATGCAGATCACTCGCCGAGAGCGCCAAACAGCAACAAAATGTTTCCACTCTCTTAATGGTTGCAAAGCCTACAGTTGTCCTACATCGCTAATTTTGGTATCATTGGAATCGCAATAAAAGTCTCTATACGGACATATGCATATGAATGTTTAATATAGGTAATTGCCCACTTGCAAGAGTGTGTGAAGTGGAGAGTAATTAGCCGCGAGCGCACTGGCGAAAACACAGGGGGGAAATCATGCTTGGAAAGTTTATTCATTTATACGTTTCCTGACCCTACTTTTCTATGTACGTATTTCTTTTTTATACCAATGTGTTCGCAATAAAATGTTCTATAAGATGAAATGTATAACATTTGTACAAAGCATGTGTAAGAGAAGCGCCAAATATAGAACCACGTCGCTCAGTATGCGTTCGCGGCAGAAACGAACGCATTGTTTTCGTTCTTGATGTTTGTCATGTTTATACTTGTTGAAACATTTTATAATTTGTATGACAGTGATCGCAGTAAAATTCCCTACACAGACATATACATAACACATACAAATATTTCCCACGTGTCGGATATATCAACGGCTAAAGGGAACCCACTACCATACAGCCCGCCACACCCAGAGCCACACCCTCCACACCCCCAAACATACTTTGCGTTTTTTTTTTTTTTACTCATAGAAGTTTATGTGATATAATATTCATTCTGGTACCAAACAATTCGCAAATAAATTCTCTACAAAACGTATATAATATAACTTCTTATAGATGATAAAAAATTCCAAATAGGTGTACTTACCCTGTCTATGTTGATTGAAGATCAACAGTTGAGCATTTTTTCTTCACTCCACCATCTTCAGGCTTCTGATCCTGAAGTTGCTCATCTGATGTTTCTTAGGTGGAGTGAAGCTGTTGCCGGTGGTTATTTTTTCTCCACCCAAAATATCTTTCTTCGGTGGTACCTTGTGTAGCAAGGCGCAGCGCACAGTGCCACATCACAAGTTTTACATCCATATATCACGTCCCTCCTTTTGCCAGACTTGAAACAAACACGGCATCTTCTTTTTTTTAGCCAAGTGCACGAGTTCATGCGTCAACTTGTAGTTGAGACGTTGTTCTGAATCTATAATTCTTGTATTTCTTGGATGCACTGGAGGAATATTGCCTTCTACAGGAACCACCAAACTTGTAGTAGAATCTTCTATGAAATCAGAAACATCAAGTGGTTCTATGTCCTCAATGTCCATTTCAGAATTTGTGGTTGATGAGTGGGCTTGAGGTGTTGAGGTGAACAGAGGACGCCTCGCACCAGATGGCCCGGGTGTTGAAACTGCCGCGTCAGCAGGAGGAGCTGCGCTGGCATCTATGTCGGGAACATGTGGTATGCTTGTTGTTATTGGCCATTCCTCGCTGTTCCACGCCAATAAGGCTGAGTCACAAGGCTAAGGCCAATCTGAGAGTATCCCCATCCATTTCGGTTAAAAAATGGAATTTATAGAAATATTTTTTCGATGGACGAGAAAAGTAGTCTGTTATGCGGAATCGTAAGAAAAAACAGTGACGAGTTATCTCTAATCTAAAGCGCGAAAGTGTTAATTCTAATGAAAACACATTGATTTTTATAATTTGTATTGGAAACAACATTGTCATAAGTCTTTTCATGGATCTAAATAGTACGAAACCTCGCTTTATGATTCGAAGTTAAAATCCTCAAATTTGGTATAATCGTGACTTTTTTCACGTTTTTCATGTAGTTTGATATTACGTAAATATATTCATTTTTACCAATATTTCGATACTATTTCATGTAGTATCACGATATGTGATTTGGCCTTCAAATCTCAGAATTTCGCATAATATTGCATTTTAAGCAAGTTTTCTTGCATTTTGTTTCGTACGAGAAATCATCGAATTTAGCAATATTTTGACGTTTATCATTCCCTTTTCCTTTATGTGATTTAATCAAAATATCATCGAATTAGGCAATATTTTGCCGTTTTTCCACGTTTTTGTGAATTTTCAGTTTATTAGTATTAACTCAGTAAATATACAATAAAAATGATGCAAACACATAATTGATTAGATTATAACCTTAAATACTTCATTTTCAATCATCTATTTGTTTCTCTTTAAAATACTGATTAAGATATTGAAAAGGGGAGAAGTTCTGTTTTTATTGCATATATCGACGTTTCAGCCGGATTAGAGCGGTTTTACGTGGACATCTTCCATCGGAAATATAAACGGAAAATCAGGAACATTTTAGTTAATTCTAATGAAAACACATTGATTTTTATAATTTGTATTGGAAACAACATTGTCATAAGTCTTTTCATGGATCTAAATAGTACGAAACCTCGCTTTATGATTCGAAGTTAAAATCCACAAATTTGGTATAATCGTGACTTTTTTCACGTTTTTCATGTAGTTTCATATTACGTAAATATATTCATTTTTACCAATATTTTCATACTATTTCATGTAGTATCACGATATGTGATTTGGCCTTCAAATCTCAGAATTTCGCATAATATTGAATTTTAAGCAAGTTTTCTTGCATTTTGTTTCGTACGAGAAATCATCGAATTTAGCAATATTTTGACGTTTATCATTCCCTTTTCCTTTATGTGATTTAATCAAAATATCATCGAATTAGGCTATATTTGGCCGTTTTTCCACGTTTTTGGGAATTTTCAGTTTATTAGTATTAATTCATTAAATATACAATAAAAATGATGCAAACACATAATTGATTAGATAGTAACCTTAAATACTTCATTTTCAATCATCTATTTGTTTCTCGTTAAAATATTGAGTAAGATATTGAAAAGGGGAGAAGTTCGGTTTTTATTGCATATATCGACGTTTCAGCCGGAATAGAGCGGTTTTACGTGTACATCTTCCATCAATAATATAAACGGAAAATCAGGAACATTTTAGTTAATTCTAATGAAAACACATTGATTTTTATAATTTGTATTGGAAACAACAATGTCATATGTCTTTTCATGGATCTAAATAGTACGAAACCTCGCTTTATGATTCGAAGTTAAAATCCTCAAATTTGGTATAATAGTGAATTTTTTCACGTTTTTCATGTAGTTTGATATTACGTAAATATATTCATTTTTACCAATATTTCGATACTATTTCATGTAGTATCACGATATGTAATTTAGCCTTCAAATCTCAGAATTTCGCATAATATTGCATTTTAAGCAAGTTTTCTTGCATTTTGTTTCGTACGAGAAATCATCGAATTTAGCAATATTTTGACGTTTATCATTCCCTTTTCCTTTATGTGATTTAATCAAAATATCATCGAATTAGGCAATATTTTGAAGTTTTTCGACGTTTTGGGGAATTTTCAGTTTATTAGTATTAACTCAATAAATATACAATAAAAATGATGCAAACACATAATTGCATCATTATAACCTTAATGATGCATATCATTATATGTTATAAGTCATTATATATACATTATATGTCATTATAAGGTTATAATCAATTGCATTGATTATAACCTTAAATACTTCATTTTCAATCATCTATTTGTTTCTCTTTAAAATACTGAGTAAGTTATTGAAAAGGGGAGAAGTTCTGTTTTTATTGCATATATCGACGTTTCAGCCGGATTAGAGCGGTTTTACGTGTACATCTTCCATCGGTAATATGAACGGAAAATCAGGAACATTTCAGTTAATTCTAATGAAAACACATTGATTTTTATAATTTGTATTGGAAACAACATTGTCATAAGTCTTTTCATGGATCTAAATAGTACGAAACCTCGCTTTATGATTCGAAGTTAAAATCCTCAAATTTGGTATAATCGTGACTTTTTTCACGTTTTTCATGTAGTTTGATATTACGTAAATATATTCATTTTTACCAATATTTCGATACTATTTCATGTAGTATCACGATATGTGATTTGGCCTTCAAATCTCAGAATTTCGCATAATATTGCATTTTAAGCAAGTTTTCTTGCATTTTGTTTCGTACGAGAAATCATCGAATTTAGCAATATTTTGACGTTTATCATTCCCTTTTCCTTTATGTGATTTAATCAAAATATCATCGAATTAGGCAATATTTTGCCGTTTTTCCACGTTTTTGGGAATTTTCAGTTTATTAGTATTAATTCATTAAATATACAATAAAAATGATGCAAACACATAATTGATTAGATAGTAACCTTAAATACTTCATTTTCAATCATCTATTTGTTTCTCGTTAAAATATTGAGTAACATATTGAAAAGGGTAGAAGTTCGGTTTTATTGCATATATCGACGTTTCAGCCGGAATAGAGCGGTTTTACGTGTACATCTTCCATCGGTAATATAAACGGAAAATCAGGAACATTTTAGTTAATTCTAATGAAAACACATTGATTTTTATAATTTGTATTGGAAACAACAATGTCATATGTCTTTTCATGGATCTAAATAGTACGAAACCTCGCTTTATGATTCGAAGTTAAAATCCTCAAATTTGGTATAATAGTGACTTTTTTCACGTTTTTCATGTAGTTTGATATTACGTAAATATATTCATTTTTACCAATATTTCGATACTATTTCATGTAGTATCACGATATGTGATTTAGCCTTCAAATCTCAGAATTTCGCATAATATTGCATTTTAAGCAAGTTTTCTTGCATTTTGTTTCGTACGAGAAATCATCGAATTTAGCAATATTTTGACGTTTATCATTCCCTTTTCCTTTATGTGATTTAATCAAAATATCATCGAATTAGGCAATATTTTGCCGTTTTTCGACGTTTTTGGGAATTTTCAGTTTATTAGTATTAACTCAATAAATATACAATAAAAATGATGCAAACACATAATTGCATCATTATAACCTTAATGATGCATATCATTATATGTTATAAGTCATTATATATACATTATATGTCATTATAAGGTTATAATCAATTGCATTGATTATAACCTTAAATACTTCATTTTCAATCATCTATTTGTTTCTCTTTAAAATACTGAGTAAGATATTGAAAAGGGGAGAAGTTCGGTTTTTATTGCATATATCGACGTTTCAGCCGAAATAGAGCGGTTTTACGTGTACATCTTCCATCGGTAATATAAACGGAAAATCAGGAACATTTTAGTTAATTCTAATGAAAACACATTGATTTTTATCATTTGTATTGGAAACAACATTGTCATATGTCTTTTCTTGGATCTAAATAATACGAAACCTCGCATTATGATTCGAAGTTAAAATCCTCAAATTTGGTATAATCGTGACTTTTTTCACGTTTTTCATGTAGTTTGATATTACGTATATATATTCATTTTTACCAATATTTCGATACTAATTCATGTATTGTCACGATATGTGATTTGGCCTTCAAATCTCAGAATTTCGCATAATATTGCATTTTAAGCAAGTTTTCTTGCATTTTGTTTCGTACGAGAAATCATCGAATTTAGCAATATTTTGACGTTTATCATTCCCTTTTCCTTTATGTGATTTAATCAAAATATCATCGAATTAGGCAATATTTTGCCGTTTTTCCAAATTTTTGTGAATTTTCAGTTTATTAGTATTAACTCAATAAATATACAATAAAAATGATGCAAACACATAATTGATTAGATTATAACCTTAAATACTTCATTTTCAATCATCTATTTGTTTCTCTTTAAAATTCTGAGTAAGATATTGAAAAGGGAAGAAGTTCTGTTTTCATTGCATATATCGACGTTTCAGCCGGATTAGAACGGTTTTTCGTGTACATCTTCCATCGGTAATATGAACGGAAAATCAGGAACATTTCAGTTAATTCTAATGAAAACACATTGATTTTTATCATTTGTATTGGAAACAACATTGTCATATGTCTTTTCTTGGATCTAAATAATACGAAACCTCGCATTATGATTCGAAGTTAAAATTCTCAAATTTGGTATAATCGTGACTTTTTTCACGTTTTTCATGTAGTTTGATATTACGTAAATATATTCATTTTTACCAATATTTCGATACTATTTCATGTAGTATCACGATATGTGATTTGGCCTTCAAATCTCAGAATTTCGCATAATAATGCATTTTAAGCAAGTTTTCTTGCATTTTGTTTCGTACGAGAAATCATCGAATTTAGCAATATTTTGACGTTTATCATTCCCTTTTCCTTTATGTGATTTAATCAAAATATCATCGAATTAGGCAATATTTTGCCGTTTTTCCAAATTTTTGTGAATTTTCAGTTTATTAGTATTAACTCAATAAATATACAATAAAAATGATGCAAACACATAATTGATTAGATTATAACCTTAAATACTTCATTTTCAATCATCAATTTGTTTCTCTTTAAAATACTGATTAAGATATTGAAAAGGGGAGAAGTTCTGTTTTTATTGCATATATCGACGTTTCAGCCGGATTAGAGCGGTTTTACGTGGACATCTTCCATCGGTAATATAAACGGAAAATCAGGAACATTTTAGTTAATTCTAATGAAAACACATTGATTTTTATAATTTGTATTGGAAACAACATTGTCATATGTCTTTTCATGGATCTAAATAGTACGAAACCTCGCTTTATGATTCGAAGTTAAAATCCTCAAATTTGGTATAATCGTGACTTTTTTCACGTTTTTCATGTAGTTTGATATTACGTAAATATATTCATTTTTACCAATATTTCGATACTATTTCATGTAGTATCACGATATGTGATTTGGCCTTCAAATCTCAGAATTTCGCATAATATTGCATTTTAAGCAAGTTTTCTTGCATTTTGTTTCGTACGAGAAATCATCGAATTTAGCAATATTTTGACGTTTATCATTCCCTTTTCCTTTATGTGATTTAATCAAAATATCATCGAATTAGGCAATATTTTGCCGTTTTTCCACGTTTTTATGAATTTTCAGTTATATAGTATTAACTCAATAAATATACAATAAAAATGATGCAAACACATAATTGATTAGATTATAACCTTAAATACTTCATTTACAATCATCTATTTGTTACTCTTTAAAATACTGAGTAAGATATTGAAAAGGGGAGAAGTTCTGTTTTTATTGCATATATCGACGTTTCAGCCGGATTAGAGCGGTTTTACGTGTACATCTTCCATCGGTAATATAAACGGAAAATCAGGAACATTTCAGTTAATTCTAATGAAAACACATTGATTTTTATCATTTGTATTGGAAACAACATTGTCATATGTCTTTTCTTGGATCTAAATAATACGAAACCTGGAATTATGATTCGAAGTTAAAATCCTCAAATTTGGTATAATCGTGACTTTTTTCACGTTTTTCATGTAGTTTGATATTACGTAAATATATTCCTTTTTACTAATATTTCGATACTATTTCATGTAGTATCACGATATGTGATTTGGCCTTCAAATCTCAGAATTTCTCATAATATTGCATTTTAAGCAAGTTTTCTTGCATTTTGTTTCGTACGAGAAATCATCGAATTTAGCAATATTTAAACGTTTATCATTCCCTTTTCCTTTATGTGATTTAATCAAAATATCATCGAATTAGGCAATATTTTGCCGTTTTTCCACGTTTTTGTGAATTTTCAGTTTATTAGTATTAATTCATTAAATATACAATAAAAATGATGCAAACACATAATTGATTAGACAGTAACCTTAAATACTTCATTTTCAATCATCAATTTGTTTCTCGTTAAAATACTGAGTAAGATATTGAAAAGGGGAGAAGTTCGGTTTTTATTGCATATATCGACGTTTCAGCCGGAATAGAGCGGTTTTACGTGTACATCTTCCATCGGTAATATAAACGGAAAATCAGGAACATTTTAGTTAATTCTAATGAAAACACATTGATTTTTATCATTTGTATTGGAAACAACATTGTCATATGTCTTTTTATGGGTCTAAATAGTACGAAACCTCGCTTTATGATTCGAAGTTAAAATCCTCAAATTTGGTATAATCGTGACTTTTTTCACGTTTTTCATGTAGTTTGATATTACGTAAATATATTCATTTTTACCAATATTTCGATACTATTTCATGTAGTATCACGATATGTGATTTGGCCTTCAAATCTCAGAATTTCGCATAATATTGCATTTTAAGCAAGTTTTCTTGCATTTTGTTTCGTACGAGAAATCATCGAATTTAGGAATATTTTGACGTTTATCATTCCCTTTTCCTTTATGTGATTTAATCAAAATATCATCGAATTAGGCAATATTTTGCCGTTTTTCCACGTTTTTGTGAATTTTCAGTTTATTAGTATTAACTCAATAAATATACAATAAAAATGATGCAAACACATAATTGATTAGATTATAACCTTAAATACTTCATTTTCAATCATCAATTTGTTTCTCTTTAAAATACTGATTAAGATATTGAAAAGGGGAGAAGTTCTGTTTTTATTGCATATATCGACGTTTCAGCCGGATTAGAGCGGTTTTACGTGGACATCTTCCATCGGCAATATAAACGGAAAATCAGGAACATTTTAGTTAATTCTAATGAAAACACATTGATTTTTATAATCCCTTTTCCTTTATGTGATTTAATCAAAATATCATCGAATTAGGCAATATTTTGCCGTTTTTCCACGTTTTTGTGAATTTTCAGTTTATTAGTATTAACTCAATAAATATACAATAAAAATGATGCAAACACATAATTGATTAGATTATAACCTTAAATACTTCATTTTCAATCATCTATTTGTTTCTCTTTAAAATACTGAGTAAGATATTGAAAAGGGAAGAAGTTCTGTTTTCATTGCATATATCGACGTTTCAGCCGGATTAGAACGGTTTTTCGTGTACATCTTCCATCGGCAATATGAACGGAAAATCAGGAACATTTCAGTTAATTCTAATGAAAACACATTGATTTTTATCATTTGTATTGGAAACAACATTGTCATATGTCTTTTCTTGGATCTAAATAATACGAAACCTCGCATTATGATTCGAAGTTAAAATCCTCAAATTTGGTATAATCGTGACTTTTTTCACGTTTTTCATGTAGTTTGATATTATGTAAATATATTCATTTTTACCAATATTTCGATACTATTTCATGTAGTATCACGATATGTGATTTGGCCTTCAAATCTCAGAATTTCGCATAATAATGCATTTTAAGCAAGTTTTCTTGCATTTTGTTTCGTACGAGAAATCATCGAATTTAGCAATATTTTGACGTTTATCATTCCCTTTTCCTTTATGTGATTTAATCAAAATATCATCGAATTAGGCAATATTTTGCCGTTTTTCCACATTTTTGTGAATTTTCAGTTTATTAGTATTAACTCAATAAATATACAATAAAAATGATGCAAACACATAATTGATTAGATTATAACCTTAAATACTTCATTTTCAATCATCAATTTGTTTCTCTTTAAAATACTGATTAAGATATTGAAAAGGGGAGAAGTTCTGTTTTTATTGCATATATCGACGTTTCAGCCGGATTAGAGCGGTTTTACGTGGACATCTTCCATCGGTAATATAAACGGAAAATCAGGAACATTTTAGTTAATTCTAATGAAAACACATTGATTTTTATAATTTGTATTGGAAACAACATTGTCATATGTCTTTTCATGGATCTAAATAGTACGAAACCTCGCTTTATGATTCGAAGTTAAAATCCTCAAATTTGGTATAATCGTGACTTTTTTCACGTTTTTCATATAGTTTGATATTACGTAAATATATTCATTTTTACCAATATTTCGATACTATTTCATGTAGTATCACGATATGTGATTTGGCCTTCAAATCTCAGAATTTCGCATAATATTGCATTTTAAGCAAGTTTTCTTGCATTTTGTTTCGTACGAGAAATCATCGAATTTAGCAATATTTAAACGTTTATCATTCCCTTTTCCTTTATGTGATTTAATCAAAATATCATCGAATTAGGCAATATTTTGCCGTTTTTCCACGTTTTTATGAATTTTCAGTTATATAGTATTAACTCAATAAATATACAATAAAAATCATGCAAACACATAATTGATTACATTATAACCTTAAATACTTCATTTACAATCATCTATTTGTTACTCTTTAAAATACTGAGTAAGATATTGAAAAGAGGAGAAGTTCTGTTTTTATTGCATATATCGACGTTTCAGCCGGATTAGAGCGGTTTTACGTGTACATCTTCCATCGATAATATAAACGGAAAATCAGGAACATTTCAGTTAATTCTAATGAAAACACATTGATTTTTATCATTTTTATTGGAAACAACATTGTTATGTCTTTTCTTGGATCTAAATAATACGAAACCTTGCATTATGATTCGAAGTTAAAATCCTCAAATTTGGTATAATCGTGACTTTTTTCACGTTTTTCATGTAGTTTGATATTACGTAAATATATTCATTTTTACCAATATTTCGATACTATTTCATATAGTATCACGATATGTGATTTGGCCTTGAAATCTCAGAATTTCGCATAATATTGCATTTTAAGCAAGTTTTCTTGCATTTTGTTTCATACGAGAAATCATCGAATTTAGCAATATTTTGACGTTTATCATTCCCTTTTCCTTTATGTGATTTAATCAAAATATCATCGAATTAGGCAATATTTTGCCGTTTTTCCACGTTTTTGTGAATTTTCAGTTTATTAGTATTAACTTAATAAATATAGAATAAAAATGATGCAAACACATTATTGATTAGATTATAACCTTAAATACTTCATTTTACTCATCTATTTGTTTCTCTTTAAAATACTGAGTTAGATATTGAAAAGGGGAGAAGTTCTGTTTTTATTGCATATATCGACGTTTCAGCCGGATTAGAGCGGTTTTACGTGTACAACTTCCATAGGTAATATAAACGGAAAATCAGGAACATTTCAGTTAATTCTAATGAAAACACATTGATTTTTATCATTTGTATTGGAAACAACATTGTCATATGTCTTTTCTTGGATCTAAATAATACGAAACCTCGCATTATGATTCGAAGTTAAAATCCTCAAATTTGGTATAATCGTGACTTTTTTCACGTTTTTCATGTAGTTTGATATTACGTAAATATATTCATTTTTACCAATATTTCGATACTATTTCATGTAGTATCACGATATGTGATTTGGCCTTCAAATCTCAGAATTTCGCATAATATTGCATTTTAAGCAAGTTTTCTTGCATTTTGTTTCGTACGAGAAATCATCGAATTTAGCAATATTTTGACGTTTATCATTCTCTTTTCCTTTATGTGATTTAATCAAAATATCATCGAATTAGGCAATATTTTGCCGTTTTTCCACGTTTTTGTGAATTTTCAGTTTATTAGTATTAACTCAATAAATATACAATAAAAATGATGCAAACACATAATTGATTAGATTATAACCTTAAATACTTCATTTTCAATCATCTATTTGTTTCTCTTTAAAATACTAATTAAGATATTGAAAAGGGGAGAAGTTCTGTTTTTATTGCATATATCGACGTTTCAGCCGGATTAGAGCGGTTTTACGTGGACATCTTCCATCGGTAATATAAACGGAAAATCAGGAACATTTTAGTTAATTCTAATGAAAACACATTGATTTTTATAATTTGTATTGGAAACAACATTGTCATAAGTCTTTTCATGGATCTAAATAGTACGAAACCTCGATTTATGATTCGAAGTTAAAATCCTCAAATTTGGTATAATCGTGACTTTTTTCACGTTTTTCATGTAGTTTGATATTACGTAAATATATTCATTTTTACCAATATTTCGATACTATTTCATGTAGTATCACGATATGTGATTTGGCCTTCAAATCTCAGAATTTCGCATAATATTGCATTTTAAGCAAGTTTTCTTGCATTTTGTTTCGTACGAGAAATCATCGAATTTAGCAATATTTTGACGTTTATCATTCCCTTTTCCTTTATGTGATTTAATCAAAATATCATCGAATTAGGCAATATTTTGCCGTTTTTCCACGTTTTTGGGAATTTTCAGTTTATTAGTATTAATTCATTACATATACAATAAAAATGATGCAAACACATAATTGATTAGATAGTAACCTTAAATACTTCATTTTCAATCATCTATTTGTTTCTCGTTAAAATATTGAGTAAGATATTGAAAAGGGGAGAAGTTCGGTTTTATTGCATATATCGACGTTTCAGCCGGAATAGAGCGGTTTTACGTGTACATCTTCCATCGGTAATATAAACGGAAAATCAGGAACATTTTAGTTAATTCTAATGAAAACACATTGATTTTTATAATTTGTATTGGAAACAACAATGTCATATGTCTTTTCATGGATCTAAATAGTACGAAACCTCGCTTTATGATTCGAAGTTAAAATCCTCAAATTTGGTATAATAGTGACTTTTTTCACGTTTTTCATGTAGTTTGATATTACGTAAATATATTCATTTTTACCAATATTTCGATACTATTTCATGTAGTATCACTATATGTGATTTAGCCTTCAAATCTCAGAATTTCGCATAATATTGCATTTTAAGCAAGTTTTCTTGCATTTTGTTTCGTACGAGAAATCATCGAATTTAGCAATATTTTGACGTTTATCATTCCCTTTTCCTTTATGTGATTTAATCAAAATATCATCGAATTAGGCAATATTTTGCCGTTTTTCGACGTTTTTGGGAATTTTCAGTTTATTAGTATTAACTCAATAAATATACAATAAAAATGATGCAAACACATAATTGCATCATTATAACCTTAATGATGCATATCATTATATGTTATAAGTCATTATATATACATTATATGTCATTATAAGGTTATAATCAATTGCATTGATTATAACCTTAAATACTTCATTTTCAATCATCTATTTGTTTCTCTTTAAAATACTGAGTAAGATATTGAAAAGGGGAGAAGTTCGGTTTTTATTGCATATATCGACGTTTCAGCCGAAATAGAGCGGTTTTACGTGTACATCTTCCATCGGTAATATAAACGGAAAATCAGGAACATTTTAGATAATTCTAATGAAAACACATTGATTTTTATCATTTGTATTGGAAACAACATTGTCATATGTCTTTTCTTGGATCTAAATAATACGAAACCTCGCATTATGATTCGAAGTTAAAATCCTCAAATTTGGTATAATCGTGACTTTTTTCACGTTTTTCATGTAGTTTGATATTACGTAAATATATTCATTTTTACCAATATTTCGATACTATTTCATGTAGTATCACTATATGTGATTTAGCCTTCAAATCTCAGAATTTCGCATAATATTGCATTTTAAGCAAGTTTTCTTGCATTTTGTTTCGTACGAGAAATCATCGAATTTAGCAATATTTTGACGTTTATCATTCCCTTTTCCTTTACGTGATTTAATCAAAATATCATCGAATTAGGCAATATTTTGCCGTTTTTCCACGTTTTTGGGAATTTTCAGTTTATTAGTATTAACTCAATATATATACAATAAAAATGATGCAAACACATAATTGCATCATTATAACCTTAATGATGCATATCATTATATGTTATAAGTCATTATATATACATTATATGTCATTATAAGGTTATAATCAATTGCATTGATTATAACCTTAAATACCTCATTTTCAATCATCTATTTGTTTCTCTTTAAAATACTGAGTAAGATATTGAAAAGGGGAGAAGTTCGGTTTTTATTGCATATATCGACGTTTCAGCCGGAATAGAGCGGTTTTACGTGTACATCTTCCATCGGTAATATAAACGGAAAATCAGGAACATTTTAGTTAATTCTAATGAAAACACATTGATTTTTATAATTTGTATTGGAAACAACATTGTCATATGTCTTTTCATGGATCTAATTAGTACGAAACCTCGCTTTATGATTCGAAGTTAAAATCCTCAAATTTGGTATAATAGTGACTTTTTTCACGTTTTTCATGTAGTTTGATATTACGTAAATATATTCATTTTTACCAATATTTCGATACTATTTCATGTAGTATCACGATATGTGATTTAGCCTTCAAATCTCAGAATTTCGCATAATATTGCATTTTAAGCAAGTTTTCTTGCATTTTGTTTCGTACGAGAAATCATCGAATTTAGCAATATTTTGACGTTTATCATTCCCTTTTCCTTTATGTGATTTAATCAAAATATCATCGAATTAGGCAATATTTTGCCGTTTTTCCACGTTTTTGGGAATTTTCAGTTTATTAGTATTAACTCAATAAATATACAATAAAAATGATGCAAACATATAATTGCATCATTATAACCTTAATGATGCATATCGTTATATGTTATAAGTCATTATATATACATTATATGTCATTATAAGGTTATAATCAATTGCATTGATTATAACCTTAAATACTTCATTTTCAATCATCTATTTGTTTCTCTTTAAAATACTGAGTAAGATATTGAAAAGGGGAGAAGTTCTGTTTTTATTGCATATATCGACGTTTCAGCCGGATTAGAGCGGTTTTACGTGTACATCTTCCATCGGTAATATGAACGGAAAATCAGGAACATTTCTTTTAATTCTAATGAAAACACATTGATTTTTATAATTTGTATTGGAAACAACATTGTCATAAGTCTTTTCATGGATCTAAATAGTACGAAACCTCGCTTTTTGATTCGAAGTTAAAATCCTCAAATTTGGTATAATCCTGACTTTTTTCACGTTTTTCATGTAGTTTGATATTACGTAAATATATTCAGTTTTACCAATATTTCGATACTATTTCATGTAGTATCACGATATGTGATTTGGCCTTCAAATCTCAGAATTTCGCATTATATTGCATTTTAAGCAAGTTTTCTTGCATTTTGTTTCGTACGAGAAATCATCGAATTTAGCAATATTTTGACGTTTATCATTCCCTTTTCCTTTATGTGATTTAATCAAAATATCATCGAATTAGGCAATATTTTGCCGTTTTTCCACGTTTTTGGGAATTTTCAGTTTATTAGTATTAATTCATTACATATACAATAAAAATGATGCAAACACATAATTGATTAGATAGTAACCTTAAATACTTCATTTTCAATCATCTATTTGTTTCTCGTTAAAATATTGAGTAAGATATTGAAAAGGGGAGAAGTTCGGTTTTATTGCATATATCGACGTTTCAGCCGGAATAGAGCGGTTTTACGTGTACATCTTCCATCGGTAATATAAACGGAAAATCAGGAACATTTTAGTTAATTCTAATGAAAACACATTGATTTTTATAATTTGTATTGGAAACAACAATGTCATATGTCTTTTCATGGATCTAAATAGTACGAAACCTCGCTTTATGATTCGAAGTTAAAATCCTCAAATTTGGTATAATAGTGACTTTTTTCACGTTTTTCATGTAGTTTGATATTACGTAAATATATTCATTTTTACCAATATTTCGATACTATTTCATGTAGTATCACGATATGTGATTTAGCCTTCAAATCTCAGAATTTCGCATAATATTGCATTTTAAGCAAGTTTTCTTGCATTTTGTTTCGTACGAGAAATCATCGAATTTAGCAATATTTTGACGTTTATCATTCCCTTTTCCTTTATGTGATTTAATCAAAATATCATCGAATTAGGCAATATTTTGCCGTTTTTCGACGTTTTTGGGAATTTTCAGTTTATTAGTATTAACTCAATAAATATACAATAAAAATGATGCAAACACATAATTGCATCATTATAACCTTAATGATGCATATCATTATATGTTATAAGTCATTATATATACATTATATGCCATTATAAGGTTATAATCAATTGCATTGATTATAACCTTAAATACTTCATTTTCAATCATCTATTTGTTTCTCTTTAAAATACTGAGTAAGATATTGAAAAGGGGAGAAGTTCGGTTTTTATTGCATATATCGACGTTTCAGCCGAAATAGAGCGGTTTTACGTGTACATCTTCCATCGGTAATATAAACGGAAAATCAGGAACATTTTAGTTAATTCTAATGAAAACACATTGATTTTTATCATTTGTATTGGAAACAACATTGTCATATGTCTTTTCTTGGATCTAAATAATACGAAACCTCGCATTATGATTCGAAGTTAAAATCCTCAAATTTGGTATAATCGTGACTTTTTTCACGTTTTTCATGTAGTTTGATATTACGTATATATATTCATTTTTACCAATATTTCGATACTATTTCATGTAGTATCACGATATGTGATTTGGCCTTCAAATCTCAGAATTTCGCATAATATTGCATTTTAAGCAAGTTTTCTTGCATTTTGTTTCGTACGAGAAATCATCGAATTTAGCAATATTTTGACGTTTATCATTCCCTTTTCCTTTATGTGATTTAATCAAAATATCATCGAATTAGACAATATTTTGCCGTTTTTCTACGTTTTTGGGAATTTTCAGTTTATTAGTATTAACTCAATAAATATACAATAAAAATGATGCAAACACATAATTGCATCATTATAACCTTAATGATGCATATCATTATATGTTATAAGTCATTATATATACATTATATGTCATTATAAGGTTATAATCAATTGCATTGATTATAACCTTAAATACTTCATTTTCAATCATCTATTTGTTTCTCTTTAAAATACTGAGTAAGATATTGAAAAGGGGAGAAGTTCTGTTTTTATTGCATATATCGACGTTTCAGCCGGATTAGAGCGGTTTTACGTTTACAACTTCCATCGGTAATATAAACGGAAAACCAGGAACATTTCAGTTAATTCTAATGAAAACACATTGATTTTTATAATTTGTATTGGAAACAACATTGTCATAAGTCTTTTCATGGATCTAAATAGTACGAAACCTCGCTTTATGATTCGAAGTTAAAATCCACAAATTTGGTATAATCGTGACTTTTTTCACGTTTTTCATGTAGTTTCATATTACGTAAATATATTCATTTTTACCAATATTTTGATACTATTTCATGTAGTATCACGATATGTGATTTGGCCTTCAAATCTCAGAATTTCGCATAATATTGAATTTTAAGCAAGTTTTCTTGCATTTTGTTTCGTACGAGAAATCATCGAATTTAGCAATATTTTGACGTTTATCATTCCCTTTTCCTTTATGTGATTTAATCAAAATATCATCGAATTAGGCTATATTTGGCCGTTTTTCCACGTTTTTGGGAATTTTCAGTTTATTAGTATTAATTCATTAAATATACAATAAAAATGATGCAAACACATAATTGATTAGATAGTAACCTTAAATACTTCATTTTCAATCATCTATTTGTTTCTCGTTAAAATATTAAGTAAGATATTGAAAAGGGGAGAAGTTCGGTTTTTATTGCATATATCGACGTTTCAGCCGGAATAGAGCGGTTTTACGTGTACATCTTCCATCAATAATATAAACGGAAAATCAGGAACATTTTAGTTAATTCTAATGAAAACACATTGATTTTTATAATTTGTATTGGAAACAACAATGTCATATGTCTTTTCATGGATCTAAATAGTACGAAACCTCGCTTTATGATTCGAAGTTAAAATCCTCAAATTTGGTATAATAGTGAATTTTTTCACGTTTTTCATGTAGTTTGATATTACGTAAATATATTCATTTTTACCAATATTTCGATACTATTTCATGTAGTATCACGATATGTAATTTAGCCTTCAAATCTCAGAATTTCGCATAATATTGCATTTTAAGCAAGTTTTCTTGCATTTTGTTTCGTACGAGAAATCATCGAATTTAGCAATATTTTGACGTTTATCATTCCCTTTTCCTTTATGTGATTTAATCAAAATATCATCGAATTAGGCAATATTTTGAAGTTTTTCGACGTTTTGGGGAATTTTCAGTTTATTAGTATTAACTCAATAAATATACAATAAAAATGATGCAAACACATAATTGCATCATTATAACCTTAATGATGCATATCATTATATGTTATAAGTCATTATATATACATTATATGTCATTATAAGGTTATAATCAATTGCATTGATTATAACCTTAAATACTTCATTTTCAATCATCTATTTGTTTCTCTTTAAAATACTGAGTAAGTTATTGAAAAGGGGAGAAGTTCTGTTTTTATTGCATATATCGACGTTTCAGCCGGATTAGAGCGGTTTTACGTGTACATCTTCCATCGGTAATATGAACGGAAAATCAGGAACATTTCAGTTAATTCTAATGAAAACACATTGATTTTTATAATTTGTATTGGAAACAACATTGTCATAAGTCTTTTCATGGATCTAAATAGTACGAAACCTCGCTTTATGATTCGAAGTTAAAATCCTCAAATTTGGTATAATCGTGACTTTTTTCACGTTTTTCATGTAGTTTGATATTACGTAAATATATTCATTTTTACCAATATTTCGATACTATTTCATGTAGTATCACGATATGTGATTTGGCCTTCAAATCTCAGAATTTCGCATAATATTGCATTTTAAGCAAGTTTTCTTGCATTTTGTTTCGTACGAGAAATCATCGAATTTAGCAATATTTTGACGTTTATCATTCCCTTTTCCTTTATGTGATTTAATCAAAATATCATCGAATTAGGCAATATTTTGCCGTTTTTCCACGTTTTTGGGAATTTTCAGTTTATTAGTATTAATTCATTAAATATACAATAAAAATGATGCAAACACATAATTGATTAGATAGTAACCTTAAATACTTCATTTTCAATCATCTATTTGTTTCTCGTTAAAATATTGAGTAACATATTGAAAAGGGTAGAAGTTCGGTTTTATTGGATATATCGACGTTTCAGCCGGAATAGAGCGGTTTTACGTGTACATCTTCCATCGGTAATATAAACGGAAAATCAGGAACATTTTAGTTAATTCTAATGAAAACACATTGATTTTTATAATTTGTATTGGAAACAACAATGTCATATGTCTTTTCATGGATCTAAATAGTACGAAACCTCGCTTTATGATTCGAAGTTAAAATCCTCAAATTTGGTATAATAGTGACTTTTTTCACGTTTTTCATGTAGTTTGATATTACGTAAATATATTCATTTTTACCAATATTTCGATACTATTTCATGTAGTATCACGATATGTGATTTAGCCTTCAAATCTCAGAATTTCGCATAATATTGCATTTTAAGCAAGTTTTCTTGCATTTTGTTTCGTACGAGAAATCATCGAATTTAGCAATATTTTGACGTTTATCATTCCCTTTTCCTTTATGTGATTTAATCAAAATATCATCGAATTAGGCAATATTTTGCAGTTTTTCGACGTTTTTGGGAATTTTCAGTTTATTAGTATTAACTCAATAAATATACAATAAAAATGATGCAAACACATAATTGCATCATTATAACCTTAATGATGCATATCATTATATGTTATAAGTCATTATATATACATTATATGTCATTATAAGGTTATAATCAATTGCATTGATTATAACCTTAAATACTTCATTTTCAATCATCTATTTGTTTCTCTTTAAAATACTGAGTAAGATATTGAAAAGGGGAGAAGTTCGGTTTTTATTGCATATATCGACGTTTCAGCCGAAATAGAGCGGTTTTACGTGTACATCTTCCATCGGTAATATAAACGGAAAATCAGGAACATTTTAGTTAATTCTAATGAAAACACATTGATTTTTATCATTTGTATTGGAAACAACATTGTCATATGTCTTTTCTTGGATCTAAATAATACGAAACCTCGCATTATGATTCGAAGTTAAAATCCTCAAATTTGGTATAATCGTGACTTTTTTCACGTTTTTCATGTAGTTTGATATTACGTATATATATTCATTTTTACCAATATTTCGATACTAATTCATGTATTGTCACGATATGTGATTTGGCCTTCAAATCTCAGAATTTCGCATAATATTGCATTTTAAGCAAGTTTTCTTGCATTTTGTTTCGTACGAGAAATCATCGAATTTAGCAATATTTTGACGTTTATCATTCCCTTTTCCTTTATGTGATTTAATCAAAATATCATCGAATTAGGCAATATTTTGCCGTTTTTCCACGTTTTTATGAATTTTCAGTTATATAGTATTAACTCAATAAATATACAATAAAAATGATGCAAACACATAATTGATTAGATTATAACCTTAAATACTTCATTTACAATCATCTATTTGTTACTCTTTAAAATACTGAGTAAGATATTGAAAAGGGGAGAAGTTCTGTTTTTATTGCATATATCGACGTTTCAGCCGGATTAGAGCGGTTTTACGTGTACATCTTCCATCGGTAATATAAACGGAAAATCAGGAACATTTCAGTTAATTCTAATGAAAACACATTGATTTTTATCATTTGTATTGGAAACAACATTGTCATATGTCTTTTCTTGGATCTAAATAATACGAAACCTGGAATTATGATTCGAAGTTAAAATCCTCAAATTTGGTATAATCGTGACTTTTTTCACGTTTTTCATGTAGTTTGATATTACGTAAATATATTCCTTTTTACTAATATTTCGATACTATTTCATGTAGTATCACGATATGTGATTTGGCCTTCAAATCTCAGAATTTCTCATAATATTGCATTTTAAGCAAGTTTTCTTGCATTTTGTTTCGTACGAGAAATCATCGAATTTAGCAATATTTAAACGTTTATCATTCCCTTTTCCTTTATGTGATTTAATCAAAATATCATCGAATTAGGCAATATTTTGCCGTTTTTCCACGTTTTTGTGAATTTTCAGTTTATTAGTATTAATTCATTAAATATACAATAAAAATGATGCAAACACATAATTGATTAGACAGTAACCTTAAATACTTCATTTTCAATCATCAATTTGTTTCTCGTTAAAATACTGAGTAAGATATTGAAAAGGGGAGAAGTTCGGTTTTTATTGCATATATCGACGTTTCAGCAGGAATAGAGCGGTTTTACGTGTACATCTTCCATCGGTAATATAAACGGAAAATCAGGAACATTTTAGTTAATTCTAATGAAAACACATTGATTTTTATCATTTGTATTGGAAACAACATTGTCATATGTCTTTTTATGGGTCTAAATAGTACGAAACCTCGCTTTATGATTCGAAGTTAAAATCCTCAAATTTGGTATAATCGTGACTTTTTTCACGTTTTTCATGTAGTTTGATATTACGTAAATATATTCATTTTTACCAATATTTCGATACTATTTCATGTAGTATCACGATATGTGATTTGGCCTTCAAATCTCAGAATTTCGCATAATATTGCATTTTAAGCAAGTTTTCTTGCATTTTGTTTCGTACGAGAAATCATCGAATTTAGGAATATTTTGACGTTTATCATTCCCTTTTCCTTTATGTGATTTAATCAAAATATCATCGAATTAGGCAATATTTTGCCGTTTTTCCACGTTTTTGTGAATTTTCAGTTTATTAGTATTAACTCAATAAATATACAATAAAAATGATGCAAACACATAATTGATTAGATTATAACCATAAATACTTCATTTTCAATCATCAATTTGTTTCTCTTTAAAATACTGATTAAGATATTGAAAAGGGGAGAAGTTCTGTTTTTATTGCATATATCGACGTTTCAGCCGGATTAGAGCGGTTTTACGTGGACATCTTCCATCGGCAATATAAACGGAAAATCAGGAACATTTTAGTTAATTCTAATGAAAACACATTGATTTTTATAATTTGTATTGGAAACAACATTGTCATATGTCTTTTCATGGATCTAAATAGTACGAAACCTCGCTTTATGATTCGAAGTTAAAATCCTCAAATTTGGTATAATAGTGACTTTTTTCACGTTTTTCATGTAGTTTGATATTACGTAAATATATTCATTTTTACCAATATTTCGATACTATTTCATGTAGTATCACGATATGTGATTTGGCCTTCAAATCTCAGAATTTCGCATAATATTGCATTTTAAGCAAGTTTTCTTGCATTTTGTTTCGTACGAGAAATCATCGAATTTAGCAATATTTTGACGTTTATCATTCCCTTTTCCTTTATGTGATTTAATCAAAATATCATCGAATTAGGCAATATTTTGCCGTTTTTCCACGTTTTTGTGAATTTTCAGTTTATTAGTATTAACTCAATAAATATACAATAAAAATGATGCAAACACATAATTGATTAGATTATAACCTTAAATACTTCATTTTCAATCATCTATTTGTTTCTCTTTAAAATACTGAGTAAGATATTGAAAAGGGAAGAAGTTCTGTTTTCATTGCATATATCGACGTTTCAGCCGGATTAGAACGGTTTTTCGTGTACATCTTCCATCGGCAATATGAACGGAAAATCAGGAACATTTCAGTTAATTCTAATGAAAACACATTGATTTTTATCATTTGTATTGGAAACAACATTGTCATATGTCTTTTCTTGGATCTAAATAATACGAAACCTCGCATTATGATTCGAAGTTAAAATCCTCAAATTTGGTATAATCGTGACTTTTTTCACGTTTTTCATGTAGTTTGATATTATGTAAATATATTCATTTTTACCAATATTTCGATACTATTTCATGTAGTATCACGATATGTGATTTGGCCTTCAAATCTCAGAATTTCGCATAATAATGCATTTTAAGCAAGTTTTCTTGCATTTTGTTTCGTACGAGAAATCATCGAATTTAGCAATATTTTGACGTTTATCATTCCCTTTTCCTTTATGTGATTTAATCAAAATATCATCGAATTAGGCAATATTTTGCCGTTTTTCCACATTTTTGTGAATTTTCAGTTTATTAGTATTAACTCAATAAATATACAATAAAAATGATGCAAACACGTAATTGATTAGATTATAACCTTAAATACTTCATTTTCAATCATCAATTTGTTTCTCTTTAAAATACTGATTAAGATATTGAAAAGGGGAGAAGTTCTGTTTTTATTGCATATATCGACGTTTCAGCCGGATTAGAGCGGTTTTACGTGGACATCTTCCATCGGTAATATAAACGGAAAATCAGGAACATTTTAGTTAATTCTAATGAAAACACATTGATTTTTATAATTTGTATTGGAAACAACATTGTCATATGTCTTTTCATGGATCTAAATAGTACGAAACCTCGCTTTATGATTCGAAGTTAAAATCCTCAAATTTGGTATAATCGTGACTTTTTTCACGTTTTTCATATAGTTTGATATTACGTAAATATATTCATTTTTACCAATATTTCGATACTATTTCATGTAGTATCACGATATGTGATTTGGCCTTCAAATGTCAGAATTTCGCATAATATTGCATTTTAAGCAAGTTTTCTTGCATTTTGTTTCGTACGAGAAATCATCGAATTTAGCAATATTTAAACGTTTATCATTCCCTTTTCCTTTATGTGATTTAATCAAAATATCATCGAATTAGGCAATATTTTGCCGTTTTTCCACGTTTTTATGAATTTTCAGTTATATAGTATTAACTCAATAAATATACAATAAAAATCATGCAAACACATAATTGATTACATTATAACCTTAAATACTTCATTTACAATCATCTATTTGTTACTCTTTAAAATACTGAGTAAGATATTGAAAAGAGGAGAAGTTCTGTTTTTATTGCATATATCGACGTTTCAGCCGGATTAGAGCGGTTTTACGTGTACATCTTCCATCGGTAATATAAACGGAAAATCAGGAACATTTCAGTTAATTCTAATGAAAACACATTGATTTTTATCATTTTTATTGGAAACAACATTGTTATGTCTTTTCTTGGATCTAAATAATACGAAACCTTGCATTATGATTCGAAGTTAAAATCCTCAAATTTGGTATAATCGTGACTTTTTTCACGTTTTTCATGTAGTTTGATATTACGTAAATATATTCATTTTTACCAATATTTCGATACTATTTCATATAGTATCACGATATGTGATTTGGCCTTGAAATCTCAGAATTTCGCATAATATTGCATTTTAAGCAAGTTTTCTTGCATTTTGTTTCATACGAGAAATCATCGAATTTAGCAATATTTTGACGTTTATCATTCCCTTTTTCCTTTATGTGATTTAATCAAAATATCATCGAATTAGGCAATATTTTGCCGTTTTTCCACGTTTTTGTGAATTTTCAGTTTATTAGTATTAACTTAATAAATATAGAATAAAAATGATGCAAACACATTATTGATTAGATTATAACCTTAAATACTTCATTTTACTCATCTATTTGTTTCTCTTTAAAATACTGAGTTAGATATTGAAAAGGGGAGAAGTTCTGTTTTTATTGCATATATCGACGTTTCAGCCGGATTAGAGCGGTTTTACGTGTACAACTTCCATAGGTAATATAAACGGAAAATCAGGAACATTTCAGTTAATTCTAATGAAAACACATTGATTTTTATCATTTGTATTGGAAACAACATTGTCATATGTCTTTTCTTGGATCTAAATAATACGAAACCTCGCATTATGATTCGAAGTTAAAATCCTCAAATTTGGTATAATCGTGACTTTTTTCACGTTTTTCATGTAGTTTGATATTACGTAAATATATTCATTTTTACCAATATTTCGATACTATTTCATGTAGTATCACGATATGTGATTTGGCCTTCAAATCTCAGAATTTCGCATAATATTGCATTTTAAGCAAGTTTTCTTGCATTTTGTTTCGTACGAGAAATCATCGAATTTAGCAATATTTTGACGTTTATCATTCTCTTTTCCTTTATGTGATTTAATCAAAATATCATCGAATTAGGCAATATTTTGCCGTTTTTCCACGTTTTTGTGAATTTTCAGTTTATTAGTATTAACTCAATAAATATACAATAAAAATGATGCAAACACATAATTGATTAGATTATAACCTTAAATACTTCATTTTCAATCATCTATTTGTTTCTCTTTAAAATACTAATTAAGATATTGAAAAGGGGAGAAGTTCTGTTTTTATTGCATATATCGACGTTTCAGCCGGATTAGAGCGGTTTTACGTGGACATCTTCCATCGGTAATATAAACGGAAAATCAGGAACATTTTAGTTAATTCTAATGAAAACACATTGATTTTTATAATTTGTATTGGAAACAACATTGTCATAAGTCTTTTCATGGATCTAAATAGTACGAAACCTCGATTTATGATTCGAAGTTAAAATCCTCAAATTTGGTATAATCGTGACTTTTTTCACGTTTTTCATGTAGTTTGATATTACGTAAATATATTCATTTTTACCAATATTTCGATACTATTTCATGTAGTATCACGATATGTGATTTGGCCTTCAAATCTCAGAATTTCGCATAATATTGCATTTTAAGCAAGTTTTCTTGCATTTTGTTTCGTACGAGAAATCATCGAATTTAGCAATATTTTGACGTTTATCATTCCCTTTTCCTTTATGTGATTTAATCAAAATATCATCGAATTAGGCAATATTTTGCCGTTTTTCCACGTTTTTGGGAATTTTCAGTTTATTAGTATTAATTCATTACATATACAATAAAAATGATGCAAACACATAATTGATTAGATAGTAACCTTAAATACTTCATTTTCAATCATCTATTTGTTTCTCGTTAAAATATTGAGTAAGATATTGAAAAGGGGAGAAGTTCGGTTTTATTGCATATATCGACGTTTCAGCCGGAATAGAGCGGTTTTACGTGTACATCTTCCATCGGTAATATAAACGGAAAATCAGGAACATTTTAGTTAATTCTAATGAAAACACATTGATTTTTATAATTTGTATTGGAAACAACAATGTCATATGTCTTTTCATGGATCTAAATAGTACGAAACCTCGCTTTATGATTCGAAGTTAAAATCCTCAAATTTGGTATAATAGTGACTTTTTTCACGTTTTTCATGTAGTTTGATATTACGTAAATATATTCATTTTTACCAATATTTCGATACTATTTCATGTAGTATCACTATATGTGATTTAGCCTTCAAATCTCAGAATTTCGCATAATATTGCATTTTAAGCAAGTTTTCTTGCATTTTGTTTCGTACGAGAAATCATCGAATTTAGCAATATTTTGACGTTTATCATTCCCTTTTCCTTTATGTGATTTAATCAAAATATCATCGAATTAGGCAATATTTTGCCGTTTTTCGACGTTTTTGGGAATTTTCAGTTTATTAGTATTAACTCAATAAATATACAATAAAAATGATGCAAACACATAATTGCATCATTATAACCTTAATGATGCATATCATTATATGTTATAAGTCATTATATATACATTATATGTCATTATAAGGTTATAATCAATTGCATTGATTATAACCTTAAATACTTCATTTTCAATCATCTATTTGTTTCTCTTTAAAATACTGAGTAAGATATTGAAAAGGGGAGAAGTTCGGTTTTTATTGCATATATCGACGTTTCAGCCGAAATAGAGCGGTTTTACGTGTACATCTTCCATCGGTAATATAAACGGAAAATCAGGAACATTTTAGATAATTCTAATGAAAACACATTGATTTTTATCATTTGTATTGGAAACAACATTGTCATATGTCTTTTCTTGGATCTAAATAATACGAAACCTCGCATTATGATTCGAAGTTAAAATCCTCAAATTTGGTATAATCGTGACTTTTTTCACGTTTTTCATGTAGTTTGATATTACGTAAATATATTCATTTTTACCAATATTTCGATACTATTTCATGTAGTATCACTATATGTGATTTAGCCTTCAAATCTCAGAATTTCGCATAATATTGCATTTTAAGCAAGTTTTCTTGCATTTTGTTTCGTACGAGAAATCATCGAATTTAGCAATATTTTGACGTTTATCATTCCCTTTTCCTTTATGTGATTTAATCAAAATATCATCGAATTAGGCAATATTTTGCCGTTTTTCCACGTTTTTGGGAATTTTCAGTTTATTAGTATTAACTCAATATATATACAATAAAAATGATGCAAACACATAATTGCATCATTATAACCTTAATGATGCATATCATTATATGTTATAAGTCATTATATATACATTATATGTCATTATAAGGTTATAATCAATTGCATTGATTATAACCTTAAATACTTCATTTTCAATCATCTATTTGTTTCTCTTTAAAATACTGAGTAAGATATTGAAAAGGGGAGAAGTTCGGTTTTTATTGCATATATCGACGTTTCAGCCGGAATAGAGCGATTTTACGTGTACATCTTCCATCGGTAATATAAACGGAAAATCAGGAACATTTTAGTTAATTCTAATGAAAACACATTGATTTTTATAATTTGTATTGGAAACAACATTGTCATATGTCTTTTCATGGATCTAATTAGTACGAAACCTCGCTTTATGATTCGAAGTTAAAATCCTCAAATTTGGTATAATAGTGACTTTTTTCACGTTTTTCATGTAGTTTGATATTACGTAAATATATTCATTTTTACCAATATTTCGATACTATTTCATGTAGTATCACGATATGTGATTTAGCCTTCAAATCTCAGAATTTCGCATAATATTGCATTTTAAGCAAGTTTTCTTGCATTTTGTTTCGTACGAGAAATCATCGAATTTAGCAATATTTTGACGTTTATCATTCCCTTTTCCTTTATGTGATTTAATCAAAATATCATCGAATTAGGCAATATTTTGCCGTTTTTCGACGTTTTTGGGAATTTTCAGTTTATTAGTATTAACTCAATAAATATACAATAAAAATGATGCAAACATATAATTGCATCATTATAACCTTAATGATGCATATCGTTATATGTTATAAGTCATTATATATACATTATATGTCATTATAAGGTTATAATCAATTGCATTGATTATAACCTTAAATACTTCATTTTCAATCATCTATTTGTTTCTCTTTAAAATACTGAGTAAGATATTGAAAAGGGGAGAAGTTCTGTTTTTATTGCATATATCGACGTTTCAGCCGGATTAGAGCGGTTTTACGTGTACATCTTCCATCGGTAATATGAACGGAAAATCAGGAACATTTCTTTTAATTCTAATGAAAACACATTGATTTTTATAATTTGTATTGGAAACAACATTGTCATAAGTCTTTTCATGGATCTAAATAGTACGAAACCTCGCTTTTTGATTCGAAGTTAAAATCCTCAAATTTGGTATAATCCTGACTTTTTTCACGTTTTTCATGTAGTTTGATATTACGTAAATATATTCATTTTTACCAATATTTCGATACTATTTCATGTAGTATCACGATATGTGATTTGGCCTTCAAATCTCAGAATTTCGCATAATATTGCATTTTAAGCAAGTTTTCTTGCATTTTGTTTCGTACGAGAAATCATCGAATTTAGCAATATTTTGACGTTTATCATTCCCTTTTCCTTTATGTGATTTAATCAAAATATCATCGAATTAGGCAATATTTTGCCGTTTTTCCACGTTTTTGGGAATTTTCAGTTTATTAGTATTAATTCATTACATATACAATAAAAATGATGCAAACACATAATTGATTAGATAGTAACCTTAAATACTTCATTTTCAATCATCTATTTGTTTCTCGTTAAAATATTGAGTAAGATATTGAAAAGGGGAGAAGTTCGGTTTTATTGCATATATCGACGTTTCAGCCGGAATAGAGCGGTTTTACGTGTACATCTTCCATCGGTAATATAAACGGAAAATCAGGAACATTTTAGTTAATTCTAATGAAAACACATTGATTTTTATAATTTGTATTGGAAACAACAATGTCATATGTCTTTTCATGGATCTAAATAGTACGAAACCTCGCTTTATGATTCGAAGTTAAAATCCTCAAATTTGGTATAATAGTGACTTTTTTCACGTTTTTCATGTAGTTTGATATTACGTAAATATATTCATTTTTACCAATATTTCGATACTATTTCATGTAGTATCACGATATGTGATTTAGCCTTCAAATCTCAGAATTTCGCATAATATTGCATTTTAAGCAAGTTTTCTTGCATTTTGTTTCGTACGAGAAATCATCGAATTTAGCAATATTTTGACGTTTATCATTCCCTTTTCCTTTATGTGATTTAATCAAAATATCATCGAATTAGGCAATATTTTGCCGTTTTTCGACGTTTTTGGGAATTTTCAGTTTATTAGTATTAACTCAATAAATATACAATAAAAATGATGCAAACACATAATTGCATCATTATAACCTTAATGATGCATATCATTATATGTTATAAGTCATTATATATACATTATATGTCATTATAAGGTTATAATCAATTGCATTGATTATAACCTTAAATACTTCATTTTCAATCATCTATTTGTTTCTCTTTAAAATACTGAGTAAGATATTGAAAAGGGGAGAAGTTCGGTTTTTATTGCATATATCGACGTTTCAGCCGAAATAGAGCGGTTTTACGTGTACATCTTCCATCGGTAATATAAACGGAAAATCAGGAACATTTTAGTTAATTCTAATGAAAACACATTGATTTTTATCATTTGTATCGGAAACAACATTGTCATATGTCTTTTCTTGGATCTAAATAATACGAAACCTCGCATTATGATTCGAAGTTAAAATCCTCAAATTTGGTATAATCGTGACTTTTTTCACGTTTTTCATGTAGTTTGATATTACGTATATATATTCATTTTTACCAATATTTCGATACTATTTCATGTAGTATCACGATATGTGATTTGGCCTTCAAATCTCAGAATTTCGCATAATATTGCATTTTAAGCAAGTTTTCTTGCATTTTGTTTCGTACGAGAAATCATCGAATTTAGCAATATTTTGACGTTTATCATTCCCTTTTCCTTTATGTGATTTAATCAAAATATCATCGAATTAGACAATATTTTGCCGTTTTTCTACGTTTTTGGGAATTTTCAGTTTATTAGTATTAACTCAATAAATATACAATAAAAATGATGCAAACACATAATTGCATCATTATAAACTTAATGATGCATATCATTATATGTTATAAGTCATTATATATACATTATATGTCATTATAAGGTTATAATCAATTGCATTGATTATAACCTTAAATACTTCATTTTCAATCATCTATTTGTTTCTCTTTAAAATACTGAGTAAGATATTGAAAAGGGGAGAAGTTCTGTTTTTATTGCATATATCGACGTTTCAGCCGGATTAGAGCGGTTTTACGTTTACAACTTCCATCGGTAATATAAACGGAAAACCAGGAACATTTCAGTTAATTCTAATGAAAACACATTGATTTTTTCATTTGTATTGGAAACAACATTGTCATATGTCTTTTCTTGGATCTAAATAATACGAAACCTCGCATTATGATTCGAAGTTAAAATCCTCAAATTTGGTATAATCGTGACTTTTTTCACGTTTTTCATGTAGTTTGATATTACGTAAATATATTCATTTTTACCAATATTTCGATACTATTTCATGTAGTATCACAATATGTGATTTGGCCTTCAAATCTCAGAATTTCGCATAATAATGCATTTTAAGCAAGTTTTCTTGCATTTTGTTTCGTACGAGAAATCATCGAATTTAGCAATATTTTGACGTTTATCATTCCCTTTTCCTTTATGTGATTTAATCAAAATATCATCGAATTAGGCAATATTTTGCCGTTTTTCCACGTTTTTGTGAATTTTCAGTTTATTAGTATTAACTCAGTAAATATACAATAAAAATGATGCAAACACATAATTGATTAGATTATAACCTTAAATACTTCATTTTCAATCATCTATTTGTTTCTCTTTAAAATACTGATTAAGATATTGAAAAGGGGAGAAGTTCTGTTTTTATTGCATATATCGACGTTTCAGCCGGATTAGAGCGGTTTTACGTGGACATCTTCCATCGGTAATATAAACGGAAAATCAGGAACATTTTAGTTAATTCTAATGAAAACACATTGATTTTTATAATTTGTATTGGAAACAACAATGTCATATGTCTTTTCATGGATCTAAATAGTACGAAACCTCGCTTTATGATTCGAAGTTAAAATCCTCAAATTTGGTATAATAGTGAATTTTTTCACGTTTTTCATGTAGTTTGATATTACGTAAATATATTCATTTTTACCAATATTTCGATACTATTTCATGTAGTATCACGATATGTGATTTAGCCTTCAAATCTCAGAATTTCGCATAATATTGCATTTTAAGCAAGTTTTCTTGCATTTTGTTTCGTACGAGAAATGATCGAATTTAGCAATATATTGACGTTTATCATTCCCTTTTCCTTTATGTGATTTAATCAAAATATCATCGAATTAGGCAATATTTTGCCGTTTTTCGACTTTTTTGAGAATTTTCAGTTTATTAGTATTAACTCAATAAATATACAATAAAAATGATGCAAACACATAATTGCATCATTATAACCTTAATGATGCATATCATTATATGTTATAAATCATTATATATACATTATATGTCATTATAAGGTTATAATCAATTGCATTGATTATAACCTTAAATACATCATTTTCAATCATCTATTTGTTTCTCTTTAAAATACCGAGTAAGATATTGAAAAGGGGAGAAGTTCTGTTTTTATTGCATATATCGACGTTTCAGCCGGATTAGAGCGGTTTTACGTGTACATCTTCCATCGGTAATATGAACGGAAAACCAGGAACATTTCAGTTAATTCTAATGAAAACACATTGATTTTTATCATTTGTATTGGAAACAACATTGTCATATGTCTTTTCTTGGATCTAAATAATACGAAACCTCGCATTATGATTCGAAGTTAAAATCCTCAAATATGGTATAATCGTGACTTTTTTCACGTTTTTCATGTAGTTTGATATTACGTAAATATATTCATTTTTACCAATATTTCGATACTATTTCATGTAGTATCACGATATGTGATTTGGCCTTCAAATCTCAGAATTTCGCATAATAATGCATTTTAAGCAAGTTTTCTTGCATTTTGTTTCGTACGAGAAATCATCGAATTTAGCAAAATTTTGACGTTTATCATTCCCTTTTCCTATGTGTGATTTAATCAAAATATCATCGAATTAGGCAATATTTTGCCGTTTTTCCACGTTTTTATGAATTTTCAGTTATATAGTATTAACTCAATAAATATACAATAAAAACGATGCAAACACATAATTGATTAGATTATAACCTTAAATACTTCATTTACAATCATCTATTTGTTACTCTTTAAAATACTGAGTAAGATATTGAAAAGGGGAGAAGTTCTGTTTTTATTGCATATATCGACGTTTCAGCCGGATTAGAGCGGTTTTACGTGTACATCTTCCTTCGGTAATATAAACGGAAAATCAGGAACATTTCAGTTAATTCTAATGAAAACACATTGATTTTTATCATTTTTATTGGAAACAACATTGTCATGTCTTTTCTTGGATCTAAATAATACGAAACCTTGCATTATGATTCGAAGTTAAAATCCTCAAATTTGGTATAATCGTGACTTTTCTCACGTTTTTCATGTAGTTTGATATTACGTAAATATATTCATTTTTACCAATATTTCGATACTATTTCATATAGTATCACGATATGTGATTTGGCCTTCAAATCTCAGAATTTCGCATAATATTGCATTTTAAGCAAGTTTTCTTGCATTTTGTTTCGTACGAGAAATCATCGAATTTAGCAATATTTTGACGTTTATCATTCCCTTTTCCTTTATGTGATTTAATCAAAATATCATCGAATTAGGCAATATTTTGTCGTTTTTCCACGTTTTTGTGAATTTTCAGTTTATTAGTATTAACTCAATAAATATACAATAAAAATGATGCAAACACATAATTGATTAGATTATAACCTTAAATACTTCATTTTCAATCATCTATTTGTTTCTCTTTAAAATACTGAGTAAGATATTGAAAAGGGGAGAAGTTCTGTTTTTATTGCATGTATCGACGTTTCAGCCGGATTAGAGCGGTTTTACGTGTACATCTTCCATCGGTAATATAAACGGAAAATCAGGAACATTTCAGTTAATTCTAATGAAAACACATTGATTTTTATCATTTTTATTGGAAACAACATTGTCATATGTCTTTTCATGGATCTAAATAGTACGAAACCTCGCTTTATGATTCGAAGTTAAAATCCTCAAATTTGGTATAATCGTGACTTTTTCACGTTTTTCATGTAGTTTGATATTACGTAAATATATTCATTTTTACCAATATTTCGATACTATTTCATGTAGTATCACGATATGTGATTTAGCCTTCAAATCTCAGAATTTCGCATAATTTTGCATTTTAAGCAAGTTTTCTTGCATTTTGTTTCGTACGAGAAATGATCGAATTTAGCAATATATTGACGTTTATCATTCCCTTTTCCTTTATGTGATTTAATCAAAATATCATCGAATTAGGCAATATTTTGCCGTTTTTCGACGTTTTTGAGAATTTTCAGTTTATTAGTATTAACTCAATAAATATACAATAAAAATGATGCAAACACATAATTGCATCATTATAACCTTAATGATGCATATCATTATATGTTATAAGTCATTATATATACATTATATGTCATTATAAGGTTATAATCAATTGCATTGATTATAACCTTAAATACATCATTTTCATTCATCTATTTGTTTCTCTTTAAAATACTGAGTAAGATATTGAAAAGGGGAGAAGTTCTGTTTTTATTGCATATATCGACGTTTCAGCCGGATTAGAGCGGTTTTACGTGTACATCTTCCATCGGTAATATGAACGGAAAACCAGGAACATTTCAGTTAATTCTAATGAAAACACATTGATTTTTATCATTTGTATTGGAAACAACATTGTCATATGTCTTTTCTTGGATCTGAATAATACGAAACCTCGCATTATGATTCGAAGTTAAAATCCTCAAATATGGTATAATCGTGACTTTTTTCACGTTTTTCATGTAGTTTGATATTACGTAAATATATTCATTTTTACCAATATTTCGATACTATTTCATGTAGTATCACGATATGTGATTTGGCCTTCAAATCTCAGAATTTCGCATAATAATGCATTTTAAGCAAGTTTTCTTGCATTTTGTTTCGTACGAGAAATCATCGAATTTAGCAAAATTTTGACGTTTATCATTCCCTTTTCCTATGTGTGATTTAATCAAAATATCATCGAATTAGGCAATATTTTGCCGTTTTTCCACGTTTTTATGAATTTTCAGTTATATAGTATTAACTCAATAAATATACAATAAAAACGATGCAAACACATAATTGATTAGATTATAACCTTAAATACTTCATTTACAATCATCTATTTGTTACTCTTTAAAATACTGAGTAAGATATTGAAAAGGGGAGAAGTTCTGTTTTTATTGCATATATCGACGTTTCAGCCGGATTAGAGCGGTTTTACGTGTACATCTTCCTTCGGTAATATAAACGGAAAATCAGGAACATTTCAGTTAATTCTAATGAAAACACATTGATTTTTATCATTTTTATTGGAAACAACATTGTCATGTCTTTTCTTGGATCTAAATAATACGAAACCTTGCATTATGATTCGAAGTTAAAATCCTCAAATTTGGTATAATCGTGACTTTTCTCACGTTTTTCATGTAGTTTGATATTACGTAAATATATTCATTTTTACCAATATTTCGATACTATTTCATATAGTATCACGATATGTGATTTGGCCTTCAAATCTCAGAATTTCGCATAATATTGCATTTTAAGCAAGTTTTCTTGCATTTTGTTTCGTACGAGAAATCATCGAATTTAGCAATATTTTGACGTTTATCATTCCCTTTTCCTTTATGTGATTTAATCAAAATATCATCGAATTAGGCAATATTTTGTCGTTTTTCCACGTTTTTGTGAATTTTCAGTTTATTAGTATTAACTCAATAAATATACAATAAAAATGATGCAAACACATAATTGATTAGATTATAACCTTAAATACTTCATTTTCAATCATCTATTTGTTTCTCTTTAAAATACTGAGTAAGATATTGAAAAGGGGAGAAGTTCTGTTTTTATTGCATATATCGACGTTTCAGCCGGATTAGAGCGGTTTTACGTGTACATCTTCCATCGGTAATATAAACGGAAAATCAGGAACATTTCAGTTAATTCTAATGAAAACACATTGATTTTTATCATTTTTATTGGAAACAACATTGTCATGTCTTTTCTTGGATCTAAATAATACGAAACCTTGCATTATGATTCGAAGTTAAAATCCTCAAATTTGGTAAAATCGTGACTTTTTTCATGTTTTTCATGTAGTTTGATATTACGTAAATATATTCATTTTTACCAATATTTCGATACTATTTTATGTAGTATCACGATATGTGATTTGACCTTCAAATCTCAGAATTTCGCATAATATTGCATTTTAATCAAGTTTTCTTGCATTTTGTTTCGTACAAGAAATCATCGAATTTAGCAATATTTTGACGTTTATCATTCCTTTTTCCTTTATGTGATTTAATCAAAATATCATCGAATTAGGCAATATTTTGCCGTTTTTCCACGTTTTTGTGAATTTTCAGTTTATTAGTATTAACTCAATAAATATACAATAAAAATGATGCGAACACATAATTGATTAGATTATAACCTTAAATACTTCATTTTCAATCATCTATTTGTTTCTCTTTAAAATACTGATTAAGATATTGAAAAGGGGAGGAAGTTCTGTTTTTATTGCATATATCGACGTTTCAGCCGGATTAGAGCGGTTTTACGTAGACATCTTCCATCGGTAATATAAACGGAAAATCAGGAACATTTTAGTTAATTCTAATGAAAACACATTGATTTTTATAATTTGTATTGGAAACAACATTGTCATATGTCTTTTCATGGATCTAAATAGTACGAAACCTCGCTTTATGATTCGAAGTTAAAATCCTCAAATTTGGTATAATCGTGACTTTTTCACGTTTTTCATGTAGTTTGATATTACGTAAATATATTCATTTTTACCAATATTTCGATACTATTTCATGTAGTATCACGATATGTGATTTAGCCTTCAAATCTCAGAATTTCGCATAATTTTGCATTTTAAGCAAGTTTTCTTGCATTTTGTTTCGTACGAGAAATGATCGAATTTAGCAATATATTGACGTTTATCATTCCCTTTTCCTTTATGTGATTTAATCAAAATATCATCGAATTAGGCAATATTTTGCCGTTTTTCGACGTTTTTGAGAATTTTCAGTTTATTAGTATTAACTCAATAAATATACAATAAAAATGATGCAAACACATAATTGCATCATTATAACCTTAATGATGCATATCATTATATGTTATAAGTCATTATATATACATTATATGTCATTATAAGGTTATAATCAATTGCATTGATTATAACCTTAAATACATCATTTTCATTCATCTATTTGTTTCTCTTTAAAATACTGAGTAAGATATTGAAAAGGGGAGAAGTTCTGTTTTTATTGCATATATCGACGTTTCAGCCGGATTAGAGCGGTTTTACGTGTACATCTTCCATCGGTAATATGAACGGAAAACCAGGAACATTTCAGTTAATTCTAATGAAAACACATTGATTTTTATCATTTGTATTGGAAACAACATTGTCATATGTCTTTTCTTGGATCTAAATAATACGAAACCTCGCATTATGATTCGAAGTTAAAATCCTCAAATATGGTATAATCGTGACTTTTTTCACGTTTTTCATGTAGTTTGATATTACGTAAATATATTCATTTTTACCAATATTTCGATACTATTTCATGTAGTATCACGATATGTGATTTGGCCTTCAAATCTCAGAATTTCGCATAATAATGCATTTTAAGCAAGTTTTCTTGCATTTTGTTTCGTACGAGAAATCATCGAATTTAGCAAAATTTTGACGTTTATCATTCCCTTTTCCTATGTGTGATTTAATCAAAATATCATCGAATTAGGCAATATTTTGCCGTTTTTCCACGTTTTTATGAATTTTCAGTTATATAGTATTAACTCAATAAATATACAATAAAAACGATGCAAACACATAATTGATTAGATTATAACCTTAAATACTTCATTTACAATCATCTATTTGTTACTCTTTAAAATACTGAGTAAGATATTGAAAAGGGGAGAAGTTCTGTTTTTATTGCATATATCGACGTTTCAGCCGGATTAGAGCGGTTTTACGTGTACATCTTCCTTCGGTAATATAAACGGAAAATCAGGAACATTTCAGTTAATTCTAATGAAAACACATTGATTTTTATCATTTTTATTGGAAACAACATTGTCATGTCTTTTCTTGGATCTAAATAATACGAAACCTTGCATTATGATTCGAAGTTAAAATCCTCAAATTTGGTATAATCGTGACTTTTCTCACGTTTTTCATGTAGTTTGATATTACGTAAATATATTCATTTTTACCAATATTTCGATACTATTTCATATAGTATCACGATATGTGATTTGGCCTTCAAATCTCAGAATTTCGCATAATATTGCATTTTAAGCAAGTTTTCTTGCATTTTGTTTCGTACGAGAAATCATTGAATTTAGCAATATTTTGACGTTTATCATTCCCTTTTCCTTTATGTGATTTAATCAAAATATCATCGAATTAGGCAATATTTTGCCGTTTTTCCACGTTTTTGTGAATTTTCAGTTTATTAGTATTAACTCAATAAATATACAATAAAAATGATGCAAACACATAATTGATTAGATTATAACCTTAAATACTTCATTTTCAATCATCTATTTGTTTCTCTTTAAAATACTGAGTAAGATATTGAAAAGGGGAGAAGTTCTGTTTTTATTGCATATATCGACGTTTCAGCCGGATTAGAGCGGTTTTACGTGTACATCTTCCATCGGTAATATAAACGAAAAATCATGAACATTTCAGTTAATTCTAATGAAAACACATTGATTTTTATCATTTTTATTGGAAACAACATTGTCATGTCTTTTCTTGGATCTAAATAATACGAAACCTTGCATTATGATTCGAAGTTAAAATCCTCAAATTTGGTATAATCGTGACTTTTCTCACGTTTTTCATGTAGTTTGATATTACGTAAATATATTCATTTTTACCAATATTTCGATACTATTTTATGTAGTATCACGATATGTGATTTGACCTTCAAATCTCAGAATTTCGCATAATATTGCATTTTAAGCAAGTTTTCTTGCATTTTGTTTAGTACAAGAAATCATCGAATTTAGCAATATTTTGACGTTTATCATTCCTTTTTCCTTTATGTGATTTAATCAAAATATCATCGAATTAGGCAATATTTTGCCGTTTTTCCACGTTTTTGTGAATTTTCAGTTTATTAGTATTAACTCAATAAATATACAATAAAAATGATGCGAACACATAATTGATTAGATTATAACCTTAAATACTTCATTTTCAATCATCTATTTGTTTCTCTTTAAAATACTGATTAAGATATTGAAAAGGGGAGAAGTTCTGTTTTTATTGCATATATCGACGTTTCAGCCGGATTAGAGCGGTTTTACGTAGACATCTTCCATCGGTAATATAAACGGAAAATCAGGAACATTTTAGTTAATTCTAATGAAAACACATTGATTTTTATAATTTGTATTGGAAACAACATTGTCATATGTCTTTTCATGGATCTAAATAGTACGAAACCTCGCTTTATGATTCGAAGTTAAAATCCTCAAATTTGGTATAATCGTGACTTTTTCACGTTTTTCATGTAGTTTGATATTACGTAAATATATTCATTTTTACCAATATTTCGATACTATTTCATGTAGTATCACGATATGTGATTTGGCCTTCAAATCTCAGAATTTCGCATAATATTGCATTTTAAGCAAGTTTTCTTGCATTTTGTTTCGTACGAGAAATCATCGAATTTAGCAATATTTTGACGTTTATCATTCCATTTTCCTTTATGTGATTTAATCAAAATATCATCGAATTAGGCAATATTTTGCCGTTTTTCCACGTTTTTGTGAATTTTCAGTTTATTAGTATTAACTCAATAAATATACAATAAAAATGATGCAATTACATAATTGATTAGATTATAACCTTAAATACTTCATTTTCAATCATCTATTTGTTTCTCTTTAAAATACTGAGTAAGATATTGAAAAGGGGAGAAGTTCTGTTTTTATTGCATATATCGACGTTTAAGCCGGATTAGAGCGGTTTTACGTGTACATCTTCCATCGGTAATATAAACGGAAAATCAGGAACATTTCAGTTAATTCTAATGAAAACACATTGGTTTTTATCATTTTTATTGGAAACAACATTGTCATGTCTTTTCTTGGATCTAAATAATACGAAACTTCGCATTATGATTCGAAGTTAAAATCCTCAAATTTGGTATTATCGTGACTTTTTTCACGTTTTTCATGTAGTTTGATATTACGTAAATATATTCATTTTACCAATATTTCGATACTATTTCATATAGTATCACGATATGTGATTTGGCCTTCAAATCTCAGAATTTCGCATAATATTGCATTTTAAGCAAGTTTTCTTGCATTTTGTTTCGGACGAGAAATCATCGAATTTAGCAATATTTTGACGTTTATCATTCCCTTTCCTTTATTTGATTTAATCAAAATATCATCGAATTAGGCAATATTTTGCCTTTTTCCACGTTTTTGTGAATTTTCAGTTTATTAGTATTAACTCAAAAAATATACAATAAAAATGATGCAAACACATAATTGATTAGATTATAACCTTAAATACTTAATTTTCAATCATCTATTTGTTTCTCTTTAAAATACTGAGTAAGATATTGAAAAGGGGAGAAGTTCTGTTTTTATTGCATATATCGACGTTTCAGCCGGATTAGAGCGGCTTTACGTGTACATCTTCCATCGGTAATATAAACGGAAAATCAGGAACATTTCAGTTAATTCTAATGAAAACACATTGATTTTTATCATTTTTATTGGAAACAACATTGTCATGTTTTTTCTTGGATCTAAATAATACGAAACCTTGCATTATGATTCGAAGTTAAAATCCTCAAATTTGGTAAAATCGTGACTTTTTTCATGTTTTTCATGTAGTTTGATATTACGTAAATATATTCATTTTTACCAATATTTCGATACTATTTTATGTAGTATCACGATATGTGATTTGTAGTATCACGATATGTGATTTGGCCTTCAAATCTCGGAATTTCGCATAATATTGCATTTTAAGCAAGTTTTCTTGCATTTTGTTTCGTACGAGAAATCATCGAATTTAGCAATATTTTGACGTTTATAATTCCCTTTTCCTTTATGTGATTTAATCAAAATATCATCGAATTAGGCAATATTTTGCCGTTTTTCCACGTTTTTGTGAATTTTCAGTTTATTAGTATTAACTCAATAAATATACAATAAAAATGATGCAAACACATAATTGATTAGATTATAACCTTAATACTTCATTTTACTAATCTATTTGTTTCTCTTTAAAATGCTGAGTTAGATATTGAAAAGGGGAGAAGTTCTGTTTTTATTGCATATATCGACGTTTCAGCCGGATTAGAGCGGTTTTACGTGTACAACTTCCATCGGTAATATAAACGGAAAATCAGGAACATTTCAGTTAATTCTAATGAAAACACATTGATTTTTATCATTTGTATTGGAAACAACATTGTCATATGTCTTTTCTTGGATCTAAATAATACGAAACCTCGCATTATGATTCGAAGTTAAAATCCTCAAATTTGGTATAATCGTGACTTTTTTCACGTTTTTCATGTAGTTTGATATTACGTATATATATTCATTTTTACCAATATTTCGATACTATTTCATGTAGTATCACGATATGTGATTTGGCCTTCAAATCTCAGAATTTCGCATAATATTGCATTTTAAGCAAGTTTTCTTGCATTTTGTTTCGTACGAGAAATCATCGAATTTAGCAATATTTTGACGTTTATCATTCCCTTTTCCTTTATGTGATTTAATCAAAATATCATCGAATTAGGCAATATTTTGCCGTTTTTCCACGTTTTTGTGAATTTTCAGTTTATTAGTATTAACTCAATAAATATACAATAAAAATGATGCAAACACATAATTGATTAGATTATAACCTTAAATACTTCATTTTCAATCATCTATTTGTTTCTCTTTAAAATGCTGAGTAAGATATTGAAAAGGGGAGAAGTTCTGTTTTTATTGCATATATCGACGTTTCAGCCGGATTAGAGCGGTTTTACGTGTACATCTTCCATCGGTAATATAAACGGAAAATCAGGAACATTTCAGTTAATTCTAATGAAAACACATTGATTTTTGTCATTTGTATTGGAAACAACATTGTCATATGTCTTTTCTTGGATCTAAATAATACGAAACCTTGCATTATGATTCGGAGTTAAAATCCTCAAATTTGGCATAATCGTGACTTTTTTCACGTTTTTCATGTAGTTTGATATTTCGTAAATATATTCATTTTTACCAATATTTCGATACTATTTCATGTAGTATCACGATATGTGATTTGGCCTTCAAATCTCAGAATTTCGCATAATATTGCATTTTAAGCAAGTTTTCTTGCATTTTGTTTCGTACGAGAAATCATCGAATTTAGCAATATTTTGACGTTTATCATTCCCTTTTCCTTTATGTGATTTAATCAAAATATCATCGAATTAGGCAATATTTTGCCGTTTTTCCACGTTTTTGTGAATTTTCAGTTTATTAGTATTAACTCAATAAATATACAATAAAAATGATGCAAACACATAATTGATTAGATTATAACCTTAAATACTTCATTTTCAATCATCTATTTGTTTCTCTTTAAAATGCTGAGTAAGATATTGAAAAGGGGAGAAGTTCTGTTTTTATTGCATATATCGACGTTTCAGCCGGATTAGAGCGGTTTTACGTGTACATCTTCCATCGGTAATATAAACGGAAAATCAGGAACATTTCAGTTAATTCTAATGAAAACACATTGATTTTTATCATTTGTATTGGAAACAACATTGTCATATGTCTTTTCTTGGATCTAAATAATACGAAACCTTGCATTATGATTCGGAGTTAAAATCCTCAAATTTGGCATAATCGTGACTTTTTTCACGTTTTTCATGTAGTTTGATATTTCGTAAATATATTCATTTTTACCAATATTTCGATACTATTTCATGTAGTATCACGATATGTGATTTGGCCTTCAAATCTCAGAATTTCGCATAATATTGCATTTTAAGCAAGTTTTCTTGCATTTTGTTTCGTACGAGAAATCATCGAATTTAGCAATATTTTGACGTTTATCATTCCCTTTTCCTTTATGTGATTTAATCAAAATATCATCGAATTAGGCAATATTTAGCCGTTTTTCCACGTTTTTGTGAATTTTCAGTTTATTAGTATTAACTCAATAAATATACAATAAAAATGATGCAAACACCTAATTGATTAGATTATAACCTTAAATACTTCATTTTCAATCATCTGTTTGTTACTCTTTAAAATACTGAGTAAGATATTGAAAAGGGGAGAAGTTCTGTTTTTATTGCATATATCGACGTTTCAGCCGGATTAGAGCGGTTTTACGTGTACATCTTCCATCGGTAGTATAAACGGAAAATCAGGAACATTTCAGTTAATTCTAATGAAAACACATTGATTTTTATCATTTGTATTGGAAACAACATTGTCATATGTCTTTTCTTGGATCTAAATAATACGAAACCTTGCATTATGATTCGGAGTTAAAATCCTCAAATTTGGCATAATCGTGAGTTTTTTCACGTTTTTCATGTAGATTGATATTACGTAAATATATTCATTTTTACCAAAATTTCGATACTATTTCATGTAGTATCACGATATGTGATTTGGCCTTCAAATCTCAGAATTTCGCATAATATTGCATTTTAAGCAAGTTTTCTTGCATTTTGTTTCGTACGAGAAATCATCGAATTTAGCAATATTTTGACGTTTATCATTCCCTTTTCCTTTATGTGATTTAATCAAAATATCATCGAATTAGGCAATATTTTGCCGTTTTTCCACGTTTTTGTGAATTTTCAGTTTATTAGTATTAACTCAATAAATATACAATAAAAATGATGCAAACACATAATTGATTAGATTATAACCTTAAATACTTCATTTTCAATCATCTATTTGTTTCTCTTTAAAATGCTGAGTAAGATATTGAAAAGGGGAGAAGTTCTGTTTTTATTGCATAAATCGACGTTTCAGCCGGATTAGAGCGGTTTTACGTGTACATCTTCCATCGGTAATATAAACGGAAAATCAGGAACATTTCAGTTAATTCTAATGAAAACACATTGATTTTTATCATTTGTATTGGAAACAACATTGTCATATGTCTTTTCTTGGATCTAAATAATACGAAACCTTGCATTATGATTCGGAGTTAAAATCCTCAAATTTGGCATAATCGTGACTTTTTTCACGTTTTTCATGTAGATTGATATTACGTAAATATATTCATTTTTACCAAAATTTCGATACTATTTCATGTAGTATCACGATATGTGATTTGGCCTTCAAATCTCAGAATTTCGCATAATATTGCATTTTAAGCAAGTTTTCTTGCATTTTGTTTCGTACGAGAAATCATCGAATTTAGCAATATTTTGACGTTTATCATTCCCTTTTCCTTTATGTGATTTAATCAAAATATCATCGAATTAGGCAATATTTTGCCGTTTTTCCACGTTTTTGTGAATTTTCAGTTTATTAGTATTAACTCAATAAATATACAATAAAAATGATGCAAACACATAATTGATTAGATTATAACCTTAAATACTTCATTTTCAATCATCTATTTGTTTCTCTTTAAAATGCTGAGTAAGATATTGAAAAGGGGAGAAGTTCTGTTTTTATTGCATATATCGACGTTTCAGCCGGATTAGAGCGGTTTTACGTGTACATCTTCCATCGGTAATATAAACGGAAAATCAGGAACATTTCAGTTAATTCTAATGAAAACACATTGATTTTTGTCATTTGTATTGGAAACAACATTGTCATATGTCTTTTCTTGGATCTAAATAATACGAAACCTTGCATTATGATTCGGAGTTAAAATCCTCAAATTTGGCATAATCGTGACTTTTTTCACGTTTTTCATGTAGTTTGATATTTCGTAAATATATTCATTTTTACCAATATTTCGATACTATTTCATGTAGTATCACGATATGTGATTTGGCCTTCAAATCTCAGAATTTCGCATAATATTGCATTTTAAGCAAGTTTTCTTGCATTTTGTTTCGTACGAGAAATCATCGAATTTAGCAATATTTTGACGTTTATCATTCCCTTTTCCTTTATGTGATTTAATCAAAATATCATCGAATTAGGCAATATTTTGCCGTTTTTCCACGTTTTTGTGAATTTTCAGTTTATTAGTATTAACTCAATAAATATACAATAAAAATGATGCAAACACATAATTGATTAGATTATAACCTTAAATACTTCATTTTCAATCATCTATTTGTTTCTCTTTAAAATGCTGAGTAAGATATTGAAAAGGGGAGAAGTTCTGTTTTTATTGCATATATCGACGTTTCAGCCGGATTAGAGCGGTTTTACGTGTACATCTTCCATCGGTAATATAAACGGAAAATCAGGAACATTTCAGTTAATTCTAATGAAAACACATTGATTTTTATCATTTGTATTGGAAACAACATTGTCATATGTCTTTTCTTGGATCTAAATAATACGAAACCTTGCATTATGATTCGGAGTTAAAATCCTCAAATTTGGCATAATCGTGACTTTTTTCACGTTTTTCATGTAGTTTGATATTTCGTAAATATATTCATTTTTACCAATATTTCGATACTATTTCATGTAGTATCACGATATGTGATTTGGCCTTCAAATCTCAGAATTTCGCATAATATTGCATTTTAAGCAAGTTTTCTTGCATTTTGTTTCGTACGAGAAATCATCGAATTTAGCAATATTTTGACGTTTATCATTCCCTTTTCCTTTATGTGATTTAATCAAAATATCATCGAATTAGGCAATATTTAGCCGTTTTTCCACGTTTTTGTGAATTTTCAGTTTATTAGTATTAACTCAATAAATATACAATAAAAATGATGCAAACACCTAATTGATTAGATTATAACCTTAAATACTTCATTTTCAATCATCTGTTTGTTACTCTTTAAAATACTGAGTAAGATATTGAAAAGGGGAGAAGTTCTGTTTTTATTGCATATATCGACGTTTCAGCCGGATTAGAGCGGTTTTACGTGTACATCTTCCATCGGTAGTATAAACGGAAAATCAGGAACATTTCAGTTAATTCTAATGAAAACACATTGATTTTTATCATTTGTATTGGAAACAACATTGTCATATGTCTTTTCTTGGATCTAAATAATACGAAACCTTGCATTATGATTCGGAGTTAAAATCCTCAAATTTGGCATAATCGTGAGTTTTTTCACGTTTTTCATGTAGATTGATATTACGTAAATATATTCATTTTTACCAAAATTTCGATACTATTTCATGTAGTATCACGATATGTGATTTGGCCTTCAAATCTCAGAATTTCGCATAATATTGCATTTTAAGCAAGTTTTCTTGCATTTTGTTTCGTACGAGAAATCATCGAATTTAGCAATATTTTGACGTTTATCATTCCCTTTTCCTTTATGTGATTTAATCAAAATATCATCGAATTAGGCAATATTTTGCCGTTTTTCCACGTTTTTGTGAATTTTCAGTTTATTAGTATTAACTCAATAAATATACAATAAAAATGATGCAAACACATAATTGATTAGATTATAACCTTAAATACTTCATTTTCAATCATCTATTTGTTTCTCTTTAAAATGCTGAGTAAGATATTGAAAAGGGGAGAAGTTCTGTTTTTATTGCATAAATCGACGTTTCAGCCGGATTAGAGCGGTTTTACGTGTACATCTTCCATCGGTAATATAAACGGAAAATCAGGAACATTTCAGTTAATTCTAATGAAAACACATTGATTTTTATCATTTGTATTGGAAACAACATTGTCATATGTCTTTTCTTGGATCTAAATAATACGAAACCTTGCATTATGATTCGGAGTTAAAATCCTCAAATTTGGCATAATCGTGACTTTTTTCACGTTTTTCATGTAGATTGATATTACGTAAATATATTCATTTTTACCAAAATTTCGATACTATTTCATGTAGTATCACGATATGTGATTTGGCCTCCAAATCTCAGAATTTCGCATAATATTGCATTTTAAGCAAGTTTTCTTGCATTTTGTTTCGTACGAGAAATCATCGAATTTAGCAATATTTTGACGTTAATCATTCCCTTTTCCTTTATGTGATTTAATCAAAATATCATCGAATTAGGCAATATTTTGCCGTTTTTCCACGTTTTTGTGAATTTTCAGTTTATTAGTATTAACTTAAAAAATATACAATAAAAATGATGCAAACACATAATTGATTAGATTATAACCTTAAATACTTCATTTTCAATCATCTATTTGTTTCTCTTTAAAATACTGAGTAAGATATTGAAAAGGGGAGAAGTTCTTTTTTTATTGCATATATCGACGTTTCAGCCGGATTAGAGCGGTTTTACGTGTACATCTTCCATCGTTAATATAAACGGAAAATCAGGAACATTTCAGTTAATTCTAATGAAAACACATTGATTTTTATCATTTGTATTGGAAACAACATTGTCATGTCTTTTCTTGGATCTAAATAATACGAAACTTCGCATTATGATTCGAAGTTAAAATCCTCAAATTTGGTATTATCGTGACTTTTTTCACGTTTTTCATGTAGTTTGATATTACGTAAATATATTCATTTTACCAATATTTCGATACTATTTCATATAGTATCACGATATGTGATTTGGCCTTCAAATCTCAGAATTTCGCATAATATTGCATTTTAAGCAAGTTTTCTTGCATTTTGTTTCGGACGAGAAATCATCGAATTTAGCAATATTTTGACGTTTATCATTCCCTTTCCTTTATTTGATTTAATCAAAATATCATCGAATTAGGCAATATTTTGCCTTTTTCCACGTTTTTGTGAATTTTCAGTTTATTAGTATTAACTCAAAAAATATACAATAAAAATGATGCAAACACATAATTGATTAGATTATAACCTTAAATACTTAATTTTCAATCATCTATTTGTTTCTCTTTAAAATACTGAGTAAGATATTGAAAAGGGGAGAAGTTCTGTTTTTATTGCATATATCGACGTTTCAGCCGGATTAGAGCGGCTTTACGTGTACATCTTCCATCGGTAATATAAACGGAAAATCAGGAACATTTCAGTTAATTCTAATGAAAACACATTGATTTTTATCATTTTTATTGGAAACAACATTGTCATGTCTTTTCTTGGATCTAAATAATACGAAACCTTGCATTATGATTCGAAGTTAAAATCCTCAAATTTGGTAAAATCGTGACTTTTTTCATGTTTTTCATGTAGTTTGATATTACGTAAATATATTCATTTTTACCAATATTTCGATACTATTTTATGTAGTATCACGATATGTGATTTGACCTTCAAATCTCAGAATTTCGCATAATATTGCATTTTAAGCAAGTTTTCTTGCATTTTGTTTCGTACGAGAAATCATCGAATTTAGCAATATTTTGACGTTTATCATTCCCTTTTCCTTTATGTGATTTAATCAAAATATCATCGAATTAGGCAATATTTTGCCGTTTTTCCACGTTTTTGTGAATTTTCAGTTTATTAGTATTAACTCAATAAATATACAATAAAAATGATGCAAACACATAATTGATTAGATTATAACCTTAAATACTTCATTTTACTCATCTATTTGTTTCTCTTTAAAATACTGAGTTAGATATTGAAAAGGGGAGAAGTTCTGTTTTTATTGCATATATCGACGTTTCAGCCGGATTAGAGCGGTTTTACGTGTACAACTTCCATCGGTAATATAAAAGGGAAAATCAGGAACATTTCAGTTAATTCTAATGAAAACACATTGATTTTTATCATTTGTATTGGAAACAACATTGTCATATGTCTTTTCTTGGATCTAAATAATACGAAACCTCGCATTATGATTCGAAGTTAAAATCCTCAAATTTGGTATAATCGTGACTTTTTTCACGTTTTTCATATAGTTTGATATTACGTAAATATATTCATTTTTACCAATATTTCGATACTATTTCATGTAGTATCACGATATGTGATTTGGCCTTCAAATCTCGGAATTTCGCATAATATTGCATTTTAAGCAAGTTTTCTTGCATTTTGTTTCGTACGAGAAATCATCGAATTTAGCAATATTTTGACGTTTATAATTCCCTTTTCCTTTATGTGATTTAATCAAAATATCATCGAATTAGGCAATATTTTGCCGTTTTTCCACGTTTTTGTGAATTTTCAGTTTATTAGTATTAACTCAATAAATATACAATAAAAATGATGCAAACACATAATTGATTAGATTATAACCTTAAATACTTCATTTTCAATCATCTATTTGTTTCTCTTTAAAATACTGAGTAAGATATTGAAAAGGGGAGAAGTTCTTTTTTTATTGCATATATCGACGTTTCAGCCGGATTAGAGCGGTTTTACGTGTACATCTTCCATCGTTAATATAAACGGAAAATCAGGAACATTTCAGTTAATTCTAATGAAAACACATTGATTTTTATCATTTGTATTGGAAACAACATTGTCATGTCTTTTCTTGGATCTAAATAATACGAAACTTCGCATTATGATTCGAAGTTAAAATCCTCAAATTTGGTATTATCGTGACTTTTTTCACGTTTTTCATGTAGTTTGATATTACGTAAATATATTCATTTTACCAATATTTCGATACTATTTCATATAGTATCACGATATGTGATTTGGCCTTCAAATCTCAGAATTTCGCATAATATTGCATTTTAAGCAAGTTTTCTTGCATTTTGTTTCGGACGAGAAATCATCGAATTTAGCAATATTTTGACGTTTATCATTCCCTTTCCTTTATTTGATTTAATCAAAATATCATCGAATTAGGCAATATTTTGCCTTTTTCCACGTTTTTGTGAATTTTCAGTTTATTAGTATTAACTCAAAAAATATACAATAAAAATGATGCAAACACATAATTGATTAGATTATAACCTTAAATACTTAATTTTCAATCATCTATTTGTTTCTCTTTAAAATACTGAGTAAGATATTGAAAAGGGGAGAAGTTCTGTTTTTATTGCATATATCGACGTTTCAGCCGGATTAGAGCGGCTTTACGTGTACATCTTCCATCGGTAATATAAACGGAAAATCAGGAACATTTCAGTTAATTCTAATGAAAACACATTGATTTTTATCATTTTTATTGGAAACAACATTGTCATGTCTTTTCTTGGATCTAAATAATACGAAACCTTGCATTATGATTCGAAGTTAAAATCCTCAAATTTGGTAAAATCGTGACTTTTTTCATGTTTTTCATGTAGTTTGATATTACGTAAATATATTCATTTTTACCAATATTTCGATACTATTTTATGTAGTATCACGATATGTGATTTGACCTTCAAATCTCAGAATTTCGCATAATATTGCATTTTAAGCAAGTTTTCTTGCATTTTGTTTCGTACGAGAAATCATCGAATTTAGCAATATTTTGACGTTTATCATTCCCTTTTCCTTTATGTGATTTAATCAAAATATCATCGAATTAGGCAATATTTTGCCGTTTTTCCACGTTTTTGTGAATTTTCAGTTTATTAGTATTAACTCAATAAATATACAATAAAAATGATGCAAACACATAATTGATTAGATTATAACCTTAAATACTTCATTTTACTCATCTATTTGTTTCTCTTTAAAATACTGAGTTAGATATTGAAAAGGGGAGAAGTTCTGTTTTTATTGCATATATCGACGTTTCAGCCGGATTAGAGCGGTTTTACGTGTACAACTTCCATCGGTAATATAAAAGGGAAAATCAGGAACATTTCAGTTAATTCTAATGAAAACACATTGATTTTTATCATTTGTATTGGAAACAACATTGTCATATGTCTTTTCTTGGATCTAAATAATACGAAACCTCGCATTATGATTCAAAGTTAAAATCCTCAAATTTGGTATAATCGTGACTTTTTTCACGTTTTTCATGTAGTTTGATATTACGTAAATATATTCATTTTTACCAATATTTCGATACTATTTCATGTAGTATCACGATATGTGATTTGGCCTTCAAATCTCGGAATTTCGCATAATATTGCATTTTAAGCAAGTTTTCTTGCATTTTGTTTCGTACGAGAAATCATCGAATTTAGCAATATTTTGACGTTTATAATTCCCTTTTCCTTTATGTGATTTAATCAAAATATCATCGAATTAGGCAATATTTTGCCGTTTTTCCACGTTTTTGTGAATTTTCAGTTTATTAGTATTAACTCAATAAATATACAATAAAAATGATGCAAACACATAATTGATTAGATTATAACCTTAAATACTTCATTTTCAATCATCTATTTGTTTCTCTTTAAAATGCTGAGTAAGATATTGAAAAGGGGAGAAGTTCTGTTTTTATTGCATATATCGACGTTTCAGCCGGATTAGAGCGGTTTTACGTGTACATCTTCCATCGGTAATATAAACGGAAAATCAGGAACATTTCAGTTAATTCTAATGAAAACACATTGATTTTTGTCATTTGTATTGGAAACAACATTGTCATATGTCTTTTCTTGGATCTAAATAATACGAAACCTTGCATTATGATTCGGAGTTAAAATCCTCAAATTTGGCATAATCGTGACTTTTTTCACGTTTTTCATGTAGTTTGATATTTCGTAAATATATTCATTTTTACCAATATTTCGATACTATTTCATGTAGTATCACGATATGTGATTTGGCCTTCAAATCTCAGAATTTCGCATAATATTGCATTTTAAGCAAGTTTTCTTGCATTTTGTTTCGTACGAGAAATCATCGAATTTAGCAATATTTTGACGTTTATCATTCCCTTTTCCTTTATGTGATTTAATCAAAATATCATCGAATTAGGCAATATTTTGCCGTTTTTCCACGTTTTTGTGAATTTTCAGTTTATTAGTATTAACTCAATAAATATACAATAAAAATGATGCAAACACATAATTGATTAGATTATAACCTTAAATACTTCATTTTCAATCATCTATTTGTTTCTCTTTAAAATGCTGAGTAAGATATTGAAAAGGGGAGAAGTTCTGTTTTTATTGCATATATCGACGTTTCAGCCGGATTAGAGCGGTTTTACGTGTACATCTTCCATCGGTAATATAAACGGAAAATCAGGAACATTTCAGTTAATTCTAATGAAAACACATTGATTTTTATCATTTGTATTGGAAACAACATTGTCATATGTCTTTTCTTGGATCTAAATAATACGAAACCTTGCATTATGATTCGGAGTTAAAATCCTCAAATTTGGCATAATCGTGACTTTTTTCACGTTTTTCATGTAGTTTGATATTTCGTAAATATATTCATTTTTACCAATATTTCGATACTATTTCATGTAGTATCACGATATGTGATTTGGCCTTCAAATCTCAGAATTTCGCATAATATTGCATTTTAAGCAAGTTTTCTTGCATTTTGTTTCGTACGAGAAATCATCGAATTTAGCAATATTTTGACGTTTATCATTCCCTTTTCCTTTATGTGATTTAATCAAAATATCATCGAATTAGGCAATATTTAGCCGTTTTTCCACGTTTTTGTGAATTTTCAGTTTATTAGTATTAACTCAATAAATATACAATAAAAATGATGCAAACACCTAATTGATTAGATTATAACCTTAAATACTTCATTTTCAATCATCTGTTTGTTACTCTTTAAAATACTGAGTAAGATATTGAAAAGGGGAGAAGTTCTGTTTTTATTGCATATATCGACGTTTCAGCCGGATTAGAGCGGTTTTACGTGTACATCTTCCATCGGTAGTATAAACGGAAAATCAGGAACATTTCAGTTAATTCTAATGAAAACACATTGATTTTTATCATTTGTATTGGAAACAACATTGTCATATGTCTTTTCTTGGATCTAAATAATACGAAACCTTGCATTATGATTCGAAGTTAAAATCCTCAAATTTGGTATAATCGTGACTTTTTTCACGTTTTTCATGTAGTTTGATATTACGTAAATATATTCATTTTTACCAATATTTCGATACTATTTCATGTAGTATCACGATATGTGATTTGGCCTTCAAATCTCGGAATTTCGCATAATATTGCATTTTAAGCAAGTTTTCTTGCATTTTGTTTCGTACGAGAAATCATCGAATTTAGCAATATTTTGACGTTTATCATTCCCTTTTCCTTTATGTGATTTAATCAAAATATCATCGAATTAGGCAATATTTTGCCGTTTTTCCACGTTTTTGTGAATTTTCAGTTTATTAGTATTAACTCGATAAATATACAATAAAAATGATGCAAACACATAACTGATTAGATTATAACCTTAAATACTTCATTTTCAATCATCTATTTGTTTCTCTTTAAAATGCTGAGTAAGATATTGAAAAGGGGAGAAGTTCTGTTTTTATTGCATAAATCGACGTTTCAGCCGGATTAGAGCAGTTATACGTGTACATCTTCCATCGGTAATATAAACGGAAAATCAGGAACATTTCAGTTAATTCTAATGAAAACACATTGATTTTTATCATTTTTATTGGAAACAACATTGTCATATGTCTTTTCTTGGATCTAAATAATACGAAACCTTGCATTATGATTCGGAGTTAAAATCCTCAAATTTGGCATAATCGTGACTTTTTTCACGTTTTTCATGTAGATTGATATTACGTAAATATATTCATTTTTACCAAAATTTCGATACTATTTCATGTAGTATCACGATATGTGATTTGGCCTCCAAATCTCAGAATTTCGCATAATATTGCATTTTAAGCAAGTTTTCTTGCATTTTGTTTCGTACGAGAAATCATCGAATTTAGCAATATTTTGACGTTTATCATTCCCTTTTCCTTTATGTGATTGAATCAAAATATCATCGAATTAGGCAATATTTTGCCGTTTTTCCACGTTTTTGTGAATTTTCAGTTTATTAGTATTAACTTAAAAAATATACAATAAAAATGATGCAAACACATAATTGATTAGATTATAACCTTAAATACTTCATTTTCAATCATCTATTTGTTTCTCTTTAAAATACTGAGTAAGATATTGAAAAGGGGAGAAGTTCTTTTTTTATTGCATATATCGACGTTTCAGCCGGATTAGAGCGGTTTTACGTGTACATCTTCCATCGTTAATATAAACGGAAAATCAGGAACATTTCAGTTAATTCTAATGAAAACACATTGATTTTTATCATTTGTATTGGAAACAACATTGTCATGTCTTTTCTTGGATCTAAATAATACGAAACCTTGCATTATGATTCGAAGTTAAAATCCTCAAATTTGGTAAAATCGTGGCTTTTTTCATGTTTTTCATGTAGTTTGATATTACGTAAATATATTAATTTTTACCAATATTTCGATACTATTTTATGTAGTATCACGATATGTGATTTGACCTTCAAATCTCAGAATTTCGCATAATATTGCATTTTAAGCAAGTTTTCTTGCATTTTGTTTCGTACGAGAAATCATCGAATTTAGCAATATTTTGACGTTTATCATTCCCTTTTCCTTTATGTGATTTAATCAAAATATCATCGAATTAGGCAATATTTTGCCGTTTTTCCACGTTTATGTGAATTTTCAGTTTATTAGTATTAACTCAATAAATATACAATAAAAATGATGCAAACACATAATTGATTAGATTATAACCTTAAATACTTCATTTTACTCATCTATTTGTTTCTCTTTAAAATACTGAGTTAGATATTGAAAAGGGGAGAAGTTCTGTTTTTATTGCATATATCGACGTTTCAGCCGGATTAGAGCGGTTTTACGTGTACAACTTCCATCGGTAATATAAACGGAAAATCAGGAACATTTCAGTTAATTCTAATGAAAACACATTGATTTTTATCATTTGTATTGGAAACAACATTGTCATATGTCTTTTCTTGGATCTAAATAATACGAAACCTCGCATTATGATTCGAAGTTAAAATCCTCAAATTTGGTATAATCGTGACTTTTTTCACGTTTTTCATGTAGTTTGATATTACGTAAATATATTCATTTTTACCAATATTTCGATACTATTTCATGTAGTATCACGATATGTGATTTGGCCTTCAAATCTCAGAATTTCGCATAATAATGCATTTTAAGCAAGTTTTCTTGCATTTTGTTTCGTACGAGAAATCATCGAATTTAGCAATATTTTGACGTTTATCATTCCCTTATCCTTTATGTGATTTAATCAAAATATCATCGAATTAGGCAATATTTTGCCGTTTTTCCACGTTTATGTGAATTTTCAGTTTATTAGTATTAACTCAATAAATATACAATAAAAATGATGCAAACACATAATTGATTAGATTATAACCTTAAATACTTCATTTTCAATCATCTATTTGTTTCTCTTTAAAATACTGATTATGATATTGAAAAGGGGAGAAGTTCTGTTTTTATTGCATATATCGACGTTTCAGCCGGATTAGAGCGGTTTTACGTGGACATCTTCCATCGGAAATATAAACGGAAAATCAGGAACATTTTAGTTAATTCTAATGAAAACACATTGATTTTTAAAATTTGTATTGGAAACAACATTGTCATATGTCTTTTCATGGATCTAAATAATACGAAACCTTGCATTATGATTCGAAGTTAAAATCCTCAAATTTGGTATAATCGTGACTTTTTTCACGTTTTTCATGTAGTTTGATATTACGTAAATATATTCATTTATACCAATATTTCGATACTATTTCATGTAGTATCACGATATGTGATTTGGCCTTCAAATCTCAGAATTTCGCATAATATTGCATTTTAAGCAAGTTTTCTTGCATTTTGTTTCGTACGAGAAATCATCGAATTTAGCAATATTTCGACGTTTATCATTCCCTTTTCCTTTATGTGATTTAATCAAAATATCATCGAATTAGGCAATATTTTGCCGTTTTTCCACGTTTCTGTGAATTTTCAGTTTATTAGTATTAACTCAATAAATATACAATAAAAATGATGCAAACACCTAATTGATTAGATTATAACCTTAAATACTTAATTTTCAATCATCTATTTGTTACTCTTTAAAATACTGAGTAAGATATTGAAAAAGGGAGAAGTTCTGTTTTTATTGCATATATCGACGATTCAGCCGGATTAGAGCGGTTTTACGTGTACATCTTCCATCGGTAATATAAACGGAAAATCAGGAATATTTCAGTTAATTCTAATGAAAACACATTGATTTTTATCATTTTTATTGGAAACAACATTGTCATATGTCTTTTCTTAGATCTAAATAATACGAAACCTTGCATTATGATTCGAAGTTAAAATCCTGAAATTTGGTATAATCGTGACTTTTTTCACGTTTTTCATGTAGTTTGATATTACGTAAATATATTCATTTTTACCAATATTTCGATACTATTTCATGTAGTATCACGATATGTGATTTGGCCTTCAAATCTCAGAATTTCGCATAATATTGCATTTTAAGCAAGTTTTCTTGCATTTTGTTTCGTACGAGAAATCATCGAATTTAGCAATATTTTGACGTTTATCATTCCCTTTTCCTTTATGTGATTTAATCAAAATATCATCGAATTAGGCAATATTTTGCCGTTTTTCCACGTTTTTGTGAATTTTCAGTTTATTAGTATTAACTTAAAAAATATACAATAAAAATGATGCAAACACATAATTGATTAGATTATAACCTTAAATACTTCATTTTCAATCATCTATTTGTTTCTCTTTAAAATACTGAGTAAGATATTGAAAAGGGGAGAAGTTCTTTTTTTATTGCATATATCGACGTTTCAGCCGGATTAGAGCGGTTTTACGTGTACATCTTCCATCGTTAATATAAACGGAAAATCAGGAACATTTCAGTTAATTCTAATGAAAACACATTGATTTTTATCATTTTTATTGGAAACAACATTGTCATATGTCTTTTCTTAGATCTAAATAATACGGAACCTTGCATTATGATTCGAAGTTAAAATCCTCAAATTTGGTATAATCGTGACTTTTTTCACGTTTTTCATGTAGTTTGATATTACGTAAATATATTCATTTTTACTAATATTTCGATACTATTTCATGTAGTATCACGATATGTGATTTGGCCTTCAAATCTCAGAATTTCGCATAATATTTCATTTTAAGCAAGTTTTCTTGCATTTTGTTTCGTACGAGAAATCATCGAATTTAGCAATATTTTGACGTTTATCATTCCCTTTTCCTTTATGTGAATTAATCAAAATATCATCGAATTAGGCAATATTTTGCCGTTTTTCCACGTTTTTGTGAATTTTCAGTTTATTAGTATTAACTCAATAAATATACAATAAAAATGATGCAAACACATAATTGAATAGATTATAACCTTAAATACTTCATTTACAATCATTTATTTGTTTCTCTTTAAAATACTGAGTAAGATATTGAAAAGGGGAGAAGTTCTGTTTTTATTGCATATATCGACGTTTCAGCCGGATTAGAGCGGTTTTACGTGTAGATCTTCCATCGGTAATATGAACGGAAAATCAGGAACATTTCAGTTAATTCTAATGAAAACACATTGATTTTTATCATTTGTATTGGAAACAACATTGTCATATGTCTTTTCTTGGATCTAAATAATACGAAACCTTGCATTATGATTCGGAGTTAAAATCCTCAAATTTGGTATAATCGTGACTTTTTTCACGTTTTTCATGTAGTTTGATATTACGTAAATATATTCATTTTTACCAATATTTCGATACTATTTCATGTAGTATCACGATATGTGATTTGGCCTTCAAATCTCAGAATTTCGCATAATATTGCATTTTAAGCAAGTTTTCTTGCATTTTGTTTCGTACGAGAAATCATCGAATTTAGCAATATTTTGACGTTTATCATTCCCTTTTCCTTTATGTGATTTAATCAAAATATCATCGAATTAGGCAATATTTTGCCGTTTTTCCACGTTTTTGTGAATTTTCAGTTTATTAGTATTAACTTAAAAAATATACAATAAAAATGATGCAAACACATAATTGATTAGATTATAACCTTAAATACTTCATTTTCAATCATCTATTTGTTTCTCTTTAAAATACTGAGTAAGATATTGAAAAGGGGAGAAGTTCTTTTTTTATTGCATATATCGACGTTTCAGCCGGATTAGAGCGGTTTTACGTGTACATCTTCCATCGTTAATATAAACGGAAAATCAGGAATATTTCAGTTAATTCTAATGAAAACACATTGATTTTTATCATTTTTATTGGAAACAACATTGTCATGTCTTTTCTTGGATCTAAATAATACGAAACCTTGCATTATGATTCGAAGTTAAAATCCTCAAATTTGGTAAAATCGTGACTTTTTTCATGTTTTTCATGTAGTTTGATATTACGTAAATATATTCATTTTTACCAATATTTCGATACTATTTTATGTAGTATCACGATATGTGATTTGACCTTCAAATCTCAGAATTTCGCATAATATTGCATTTTAAGCAAGTTTTCTTGCAAGTTTTCGTACGAGAAATTATCGAATTTAGCAATATTTTGACGTTTATCATTCCCTTTTCCTTTATGTGATTTAATCAAAATATCATCGAATTAGGCAATATTTTGCCGTTTTTCCACGTTTTTGTGAATTTTCAGTTTATTAGTATTAACTCAATAAATATACAATAAAAATGATGGAAACACATAATTGATTAGATTATAACCTTAATACTTCATTTTACTCATCTATTTGTTTCTCTTTAAAATACTGAGTTAGATATTGAAAAGGGGAGAAGTTCTGTTTTTATTGCATATATCGACGTTTCAGCCGGATTAGAGCGGTTTTACGTGTACAGCTTCCATCGGTAATATAAACGGAAAATCAGGAACATTTCAGTTAATTCTAATGAAAACACATTGATTTTTATCATTTGTATTGGAAACAACATTGTCATATGTCTTTTCTTGGATCTAAATAATACGAAACCTCGCATTATGATTCGAAGTTAAAATCCTCAAATTTGGTATAATCGTGACTTTTTTCACGTTTTTCATGTAGTTTGATATTACGTATATATATTCATTTTTACCAATATTTCGATACTATTTCATGTAGTATCACGATATGTGATTTGGCCTTCAAATCTCAGAATTTCGCATAATATTGCATTTTAAGCAAGTTTTCTTGCATTTTGTTTCGTACGAGAAATCATCGAATTTAGCAATATTTTGACGTTTATCATTCCCTTTTCCTTTATGTGATTTAATCAAAATATCATCGAATTAGGCAATATTTTGCCGTTTTTCCACGTTTTTGTGAATTTTCAGTTTATTAGTATTAACTCAATAAATATACAATAAAAATGATGCAAACACATAATTGATTAGATTATAACCTTAAATACTTCATTTACAATCATCTATTTGTTTCTCTTTAAAATACTGAGTAAGATATTGAAAAGGGGAGAAGTTCTGTTTTTATTGCATATATCGACGTTTCAGCCGGATTAGAGCGGTTTTACGTGTACATCTTCCATCGGTAATATGAACGGAAAATCAGGAACATTTCAGTTAATTCTAATGAAAACACATTGATTTTTATCATTTGTATTGGAAACAACATTGTCATATGTCTTTTCTTGGATCTAAATAATACGAAACCTTGCATTATGATTCGGAGTTAAAATCCTCAAATTTGGCATAACCGTGACTTTTTTCACGTTTTTCATGTAGATTGATATTACGTAAATATATTCATTTTTACCAATATTTCGATACTATTTCATGTAGTATCACGATATGTAATTTGGCTTTCAAATCTCAGAATTTCGCATAATATTGCATTTTAAGCAAGTTTTCTTGCATTTTGTTTCGTACGAGAAATCATCGAATTTAGCAATATTTCGACGTTTATCATTCCCTTTTCCTTTATGTGATTTAATCAAAATATCATCGAATTAGGCAATATTTTGCCGTTTTTCCACGTTTTTGTGAATTTTCAGTTTATTAGTATTAACTCAATAAATATACAATAAAAATGATGCAAACACCTAATTGATTAGATTATAACCTTAAATACTTCATTTTCAATCATCGATTTGTTACTCTTTAAAATACTGAGTAAGATATTGAAAAGGGGAGAAGTTCTGTTTTTATTGCATATATCGACGATTCAGCCGGATTAGAGCGGTTTTACGTGTACATCTTCCATCGGTAATATAAACGGAAAATCAGGAACATTTCAGTTAATTCTAATGAAAACACATTGATTTTTATCATTTTTATTGGAAACAACATTGTCATATGTCTTTTCTTGGATCTAAATAATACGAAACCTTGCATTATGATTCGAAGTTAAAATCCTCAAATTTGGTAAAATCGTGACTTTTTTCATGTTTTTCATGTAGTTTGATATTACGTAAATATATTCATTTTTACCAATATTTCGATACTATTTTATGTAGTATCACGATATGTGATTTGACCTTCAAATCTCAGAATTTCGCATAATATTGCATTTTAAGCAAGTTTTCTTGCATTTTGTTTCGTACGAGAAATCATCGAATTTAGCAATATTTTGACGTTTATCATTCCCTTTTCCTTTATGTGATTTAATCAAAATATCATCGAATTAGGCAATATTTTGCCGTTTTTCCACGTTTTTGTGAATTTTCAGTTTATTAGTATTAACTCAATAAATATACAATAAAAATGATGCAAACACATAATTGATTAGATTATAACCTTAAATACTTCATTTACAATCATCTGTTTGTTTCTCTTTAAAATACTGAGTAAGATATTGAAAAGGGGAGAAGTTCTGTTTTTATTGCATATATCGACGTTTCAGCCGGATTAGAGCGGTTTTACGTGTACATCTTCCATCGGTAATATGAACGGAAAATCAGGAACATTTCAGTTAATTCTAATGAAAACACATTGATTTTTATCATTTGTATTGGAAACAACATTGTCATATGTCTTTTCTTGGATCTAAATAATACGAAACCTTGCATTATGATTCGGAGTTAAAATCCTCAAATTTGGCATAACCGTGACTTTTTTCACGTTTTTCATGTAGATTGATATTACGTAAATATATTCATTTTTACCAATATTTCGATACTATTTCATGTAGTATCACGATATGTGATTTGGCCTTCAAATCTCAGAATTTCGCATAATATTGCATTTTAAGAAAGTTTTCTTGCATTTTGTTTCGTACGAGAAATCATCGAATTTAGCAATATTTCGACGTTTATCATTCCCTTTTCCTTTATGTGATTTAATCAAAATATCATCGAATTAGGCAATATTTTGCCGTTTTTCCACGTTTTTGTGAATTTTCAGTTTATTAGTATTAACTCAATAAATATACAATAAAAATGATGGAAACACATAATTGATTAGATTATAACCTTAATACTTCATTTTACTCATCTATTTGTTTCTCTTTAAAATACTGAGTTAGATATTGAAGAGGGGAGAAGTTCTGTTTTTATTGCATATATCGACGTTTCAGCCGGATTAGAGCTGTTTTACGTGTACAGCTTCCATCGGTAATATAAACGGAAAATCAGGAACATTTCTGTTAATTCTAATGAAAACACATTGATTTTTATCATTTGTATTGGAAACAACATTGTCATATGTCTTTTCTTGGATCTAAATAATACGAAACCTCGCATTATGATTCGAAGTTAAAATCCTCAAATTTGGTATAATCGTGACTTTTTTCACGTTTTTCATGTAGTATGATATTACGTATATATATTCATTTTTACCAATATTTCGATACTATTTCATGTAGTATCACGATATGTGATTTGGCCTTCAAATCTCAGAATTTCGCATAATATTGCATTTTAAGCAAGTTTTCTTGCATTTTGTTTCGTACGAGAAATCATCGAATTTAGCAATATTTTGACGTTTATCATTCCCTTTTCCTTTATGTGATTTAATCAAAATATCATCGAATTAGGCAATATTTTGCCGTTTTTCCACGTGTTTGTGAATTTTCAGTTTATTAGTATTAACTCAATAAATATACAATAAAAATGATGCAAACACATAATTGATTAGATTATAACCTTAAATACTTCATTTACAATCATCTATTTGTTTCTCTTTAAATACTGAGTAAGATATTGAAAAGGGGAGAAGTTCTGTTTTTATTGCATATATCGACGTTTCAGCCGGATTAGAGCGGTTTTACGTGTACATCTTCCATCGGTAATATGAACGGAAAATCAGGAACATTTCAGTTAATTCTAATGAAAACACATTGATTTTTATCATTTGTATTGGAAACAACATTGTCATATGTCTTTTCTTGGATCTAAATAATACGAAACCTTGCATTATGATTCGGAGTTAAAATCCTCAAATTTGGCATAACCGTGACTTTTTTCACGTTTTTCATGTAGATTGATATTACGTAAATATATTCATTTTTACCAATATATCGATACTATTTCATGTAGTATCACGATATGTGATTTGGCTTTCAAATCTCAGAATTTCGCATAATATTGCATTTTAAGCAAGTTTTCTTGCATTTTGTTTCGTACGAGAAATCATCGAATTTAGCAATATTTCGACGTTTATCATTCCCTTTTCCTTTATGTGATTTAATCAAAATATCATCGAATTAGGCAATATTTTGCCGTTTTTCCACGTTTTTGTGAATTTTCAGTTTATTAGTATTAACTCAATAAATATACAATAAAAATGATGCAAACACCTAATTGATTAGATTATAACCTTAAATACTTCATTTTCAATCATCGATTTGTTACTCTTTAAAATACTGAGTAAGATATTGAAAAGGGGAGAAGTTCTGTTTTTATTGCATATATCTACGATTCAGCCGGATTAGAGCGGTTTTACGTGTACATCTTCCATCGGTAATATAAACGGAAAATCAGGAACATTTCAGTTAATTCTAATGAAAACACATTGATTTTTATCATTTTTATTGGAAACAACATTGTCATATGTCTTTTCTTGGATCTAAATAATACGAAACCTTGCATTATGATTCGAAGTTAAAATCCTCAAATTTGGTAAAATCGTGACTTTTTTCATGTTTTTCATGTAGTTTGATATTACGTAAATATATTCATTTTTACCAATATTTCGATACTATTTTATGTAGTATCACGATATGTGATTTGACCTTCAAATCTCAGAATTTCGCATAATATTGCATTTTAAGCAAGTTTTCTTGCATTTTGTTTCGTACGAGAAATCATCGAATTTAGCAATATTTTGACGTTTATCATTCCCTTTTCCTTTATGTGATTTAATCAAAATATCATCGAATTAGGCAATATTTTGCCGTTTTTCCACGTTTTTGTGAATTTTCAGTTTATTAGTATTAACTCAATAAATATACAATAAAAATGATGCAAACACATAATTGATTAGATTATAACCTTAAATACTTCATTTACAATCATCTATTTGTTTCTCTTTAAAATACTGAGTAAGATATTGAAAAGGGGAGAAGTTCTGTTTTTATTGCATATATCGACGTTTCAGCCGGATTAGAGCGGTTTTACGTGTACATCTTCCATCGGTAATATGAACGGAAAATCAGGAACATTTCAGTTAATTCTAATGAAAACACATTGATTTTTATCATTTGTATTGGAAACAACATTGTCATATGTCTTTTCTTGGATCTAAATAATACGAAACCTTGCATTATGATTCGGAGTTAAAATCCTCAAATTTGGCATAACCGTGACTTTTTTCACGTTTTTCATGTAGATTGATATTACGTAAATATATTCATTTTTACCAATATTTCGATACTATTTCATGTAGTATCACGATATGTGATTTGGCCTTCAAATCTCAGAATTTCGCATAATATTGCATTTTAAGAAAGTTTTCTTGCATTTTGTTTCGTACGAGAAATCATCGAATTTAGCAATATTTCGACGTTTATCATTCCCTTTTCCTTTATGTGATTTAATCAAAATATCATCGAATTAGGCAATATTTTGCCGTTTTTCCACGTTTTTGTGAATTTTCAGTTTATTAGTATTAACTCAATAAATATACAATAAAAATGATGCAAACACCTAATTGATTAGATTATAACCTTAAATACTTCATTTTCAATCATCTATTTGTTACTCTTTAAAATACTGAGTAAGATATTGAAAAGGGGAGAAGTTCTGTTTTTATTGCATATATCGACGATTCAGCCGGATTAGAGCGGTTTTACGTGTACATCTTCCACCGGTAATATAAACGGAAAATCAGGAACATTTCAGTTAATTCTAATGAAAACACATTGATTTTTATCATTTTTATTGGAAACAACATTGTCATATGTCTTTTCTTAGATCTAAATAATACGAAACATTGCATTATGATTCGAAGTTAAAATCCTCAAATTTGGTATAATCGTGACTTTTTTCACGTTCTTCATGTAGTTTGATATTACGTAAATATATTCATTTTTACCAATATTTCGATACTATTTCATGTAGTATCACGATATGTGATTTGGCCTTCAAATCTCAGAATTTCGCATAATATTGCATTTTAAGCAAGTTTTCTTGCATTTTGTTTCGTACGAGAAATCATCGAATTTAGCAATATTTTGACGTTTATCATTCCCTTTTCCTTTATGTGATTTAATCAAAATATCATCGAATTAGGCAATATTTTGCCGTTTTTCCACGTTTTTGTGAATTTTCAGTTTATTAGTATTAACTCAATAAATATACAATAAAAATGATGCAAACACATAATTGATTAGATTATAACCTTAAATACTTCATTTACAATCATTTATTTGTTTCTCTTTAAAATACTGAGTAAGATATTGAAAAGGGGAGAAGTTCTGTTTTTATTGCATATAACGACGTTTCAGCCGGATTAGAGCGGTTTTACGTGTACATCTTCCATCGGTAATATGAACGGAAAATCAGGAACATTTCAGTTAATTCTAATGAAAACACATTGATTTTTATCATTTGTATTGGAAACAACATTGTCATATGTCTTTTCTTGGATCTAAATAATACGAAACCTTGCATTATGATTCGGAGTTAAAATCCTCAAATTTGGCATAATCGTGACTTTTTTCACGTTTTTCATGTAGATTGATATTACGTAAATATATTCATTTTTACCAATATTTCGATACTATTTCATGTAGTATCACGATATGTGATTTGGCCTTCAAATCTCAGAATTTCGCATAATATTGCATTTTAAGCAAGATTTCTTGCATTTTGTTTCGTACGAGAAATCATCGAATTTAGCAATATTTTGACGTTTATCATTCCCTTTTCCTTTATGTGATTTAATCAAAATATCATCGAATTAGGCAATATTTTGCCGTTTTTCCACGTTTTTGTGAATTTTCAGTTTATTAGTATTAACTCAATAAATATACAATAAAAATGATGCAAACACCTAATTGATTAGATTATAACCTTAAATAGTTCATTTTCAATCATCTATTTGTTACTCTTTAAAATACTGAGTAAGATATTGAAAAGGGGAGAAGTTCTGTTTTTATTGCATATATCGACGATTCAGCCGGATTAGAGGGGTTTTACGTGTACATCTTCCATCGGTAATATAAACGGAAAATCAGGAACATTTCAGTTAATTCTAATGAAAACACATTGATTTTTATCATTTTTATTGGAAACAACATTGTCATATGTCTTTTCTTAGATCTAAATAATACGAAACCTTGCATTATGATTCGAAGTTAAAATCCTCAAATTTGGTATAATCGTGACTTTTTTCACGTTTTTCATGTAGTTTGATATTACGTAAATATATTCATTTTTACCAATATTTCGATACTATTTCATGTAGTATCACGATATGTGATTTGGCCTTCAAATCTCAGAATTTCGCATAATATTGCATTTTAAGCAAGTTTTCTTGCATTTTGTTTCGTACGAGAAATCATCGAATTTAGCAATATTTTGACGTTTATCATTTCCTTTTCCTTTATGTGATTTAAACAAAATATCATCGAATTAGGCAATATTTTGCCGTTTTTCCACGTTTTTGTGAATTTTCAGTTTATTAGTATTAACTTAAAAAATATACAATAAAAATGATGCAAACACATAATTGATTAGATTATAACCTTAAATACTTCATTTTCAATCATCTATTTGTTTCTCTTTAAAATACTGAGTAAGATATTGAAAAGGGGAGAAGTTCTGTTTTTATTGCATATATCGACGTTTCAGCCGGATTAGAGCGGTTTTACGTGTACATCTTCCATCGTTAATATAAACGGAAAATCAGAAACATTTCAGTTAATTCTAATGAAAACACATTGATTTTTATCATTTTTATTGGAAACAACATTGTCATGTATTTTCTTGGATCTAAATAATACGAAACCTTGCATTATGATTCGAAGTTAAAATCCTCAAATTTGGTAAAATCGTGACTTTTTTCATGTTTTTCATGTAGTTTGATATTACGTAAATATATTCATTTTTACCAATATTTCGATACTATTTTATGTAGTATCACGATATGTGATTTGACCTTCAAATCTCAGAATTTCGCATAATATTGCATTTTAAGCAAGTTTTCTTGCATTTTGTTTCGTACGAGAAATCATCGAATTTAGCAATATTTTGACGTTTATCATTCCCTTTTCCTTTATGTGATTTAATCAAAATATCACCGAATTAGGCAATATTTTGCCGTTTTTCCACGTTTTTGTGAATTTTCAGTTTATTAGTATTAACTCAATAAATATACAATAAAAATGATGCAAACACATAATTGATTAGATTATAACCTTAAATACTTCATTTTACTCATCTATTTGTTTCTCTTTAAAATACTGAGTTAGATATTGAAAAGGGGAGAAGTTCTGTTTTTATTGCATATATCGACGTTTCAGCCGGATTAGAGCGGTTTTACGTGTACAACTTCCATCGGTAATATAAACGGAAAATCAGGAACATTTCAGTTAATTCTAATGAAAACACATTGATTTTTATCATTTGTATTGGAAACAACATTGTCATATGTCTTTTCTTGGATCTAAATAATACGAAACCTCGCATTATGATTCGAAGTTAAAATCCTCAAATTTGGTATAATCGTGACTTTTTTCACGTTTTTCATGTAGTTTGATATTACGTAAATATATTCATTTTTACCAATATTTCGATACTATTTCATGTAGTATCACGATATGTGATTTGGCCTTCAAATCTCAGAATTTCGCATAATAATGCATTTTAAGCATGTTTTCATGCATTTTGTTTCGTACGAGAAATCATCGAATTTAGCAATATTTTGACGTTTATCATTCCCTTATCCTTTATGTGATTTAATCAAAATATCATCGAATTAGGCAATATTTTGCCGTTTTTCCACGTTTATGTGAATTTTCAGTTTATTAGTATTAACTCAATAAATATACAATAAAAATGATGCAAACACATAATTGATTAGATTATAACCTTAAATACTTCATTTTCAATCATCTATTTGTTTCTCTTTAAAATACTGATTAAGATATTGAAAAGGGGAGAAGTTCTGTTTTTATTGCATATATCGACGATTCAGCCGGATTAGAGCGGTTTTACGTGTACATCTTCCATCGGTAATATAAACGGAAAATCAGGAACATTTCAGTTAATTCTAATGAAAACACATTGATTTTTATCATTTTTATTGGAAACAACATTGTCATATGTCTTTTCTTAGATCTAAATAATACGAAACATTGCATTATGATTCGAAGTTAAAATCCTCAAATATGGTATAATCGTGACTTTTTTCACGTTCTTCATGTAGTTTGATATTACGTAAATATATTAATTTTTACCAATATTTCGATACTATTTCATGTAGTATCACGATATGTGATTTGGCCTTCAAATCTCAGAATTTCGCATAATATTGCATTTTAAGCAAGTTTTCTTGCATTTTGTTTCGTACGAGAAATCATCGAATTTAGCAATATTTTGACGTTTATCATTCCCTTTTCCTTTATGTGATTTAATGAAAATATCATCGAATTAGGCAATATTTTGCCGTTTTTCCACGTTTTTGTGAATTTTCAGTATATTAGTATTAACTTAAAAAATATACAATAAAAATGATGCAAACACATAATTGATTAGATTATAACCTTAAATACTTCATTTTCAATCATCTATTTGTTTCTCTTTAAAATACTGAGTAAGATATTGAAAAGGGGAGAAGTTCTGTTTTTATTGCATATATCGACGTTTCTGCCGGATTAGAGCGGTTTTACGTGTACATCTTCCATCGTTAATATAAACGGAAAATCAGAAACATTTCAGTTAATTCTAATGAAAACACATTGATTTTCATAATTTTTATTGGAAACAACATTGTCATGTCTTTTCTTGGATCTAAATAATACGAAACCTTGCATTATGATTCGAAGTTAAAATCCTCAAATTTGGTAAAATCGTGACTTTTTTCATGTTTTTCATGTAGTTTGATATTACGTAAATATATTCATTTTTACCAATATTTCGATACTATTTTATGTAGTATCACGATATGTGATTTGACCTTCAAATCTCAGAATTTCGCATAATATTGCATTTTAAGCAAGTTTTCTTGCATTTTGTTTCGTACGAGAAATCATCGAATTTAGCAATATTTTGACGTTTATCATTCCCTTTTCCTTTATGTGATTTAATCAAAATATCATCGAATTAGGCAATATTTTGCCGTTTTTCCACGTTTTTGTGAATTTTCAGTTTATTAGTATTAACTCAATAAATATACAATAAAAATGATGCAAACACATAATTGATTAGATTATAACCTTAAATACTTCATTTTCAATCATCTATTTGTTTCTCTTTAAAATACTGATTAAGATATTGAAAAGGGGAGAAGTTCTGTTTTTATTGCATATATCGACGATTCAGCCGGATTAGAGCGGTTTTACGTGTACATCTTCCATCGGTAATATAAACGGAAAATCAGGAACATTTCAGTTAATTCTAATGAAAACACATTGATTTTTATCATTTTTATTGGAAACAACATTGTCATATGTCTTTTCTTAGATCTAAATAATACGAAACATTGCATTATGATTCGAAGTTAAAATCCTCAAATATGGTATAATCGTGACTTTTTTCACGTTCTTCATGTAGTTTGATATTACGTAAATATATTCATTTTTACCAATATTTCGATACTATTTCATGTAGTATCACGATATGTGATTTGGCCTTCAAATCTCAGAATTTCGCATAATATTGCATTTTAAGCAAGTTTTCTTGCATTTTGTTTCGTACGAGAAATCATCGAATTTAGCAATATTTTGACGTTTATCATTCCCTTTTCCTTTATGTGATTTAATCAAAATATCATCGAATTAGGCAATATTTTGCCGTTTTTCCACGTTTTTGTGAATTTTCAGTTTATTAGTATTAACTCAATAAATATACAATAAAAATGATGCAAACACATAATTGATTAGATTATAACCTTAAATACTTCATTTTACTCATCTATTTGTTTCTCTTTAAAATACTGAGTTAGATATTGAAAAGGGGAGAAGTTCTGTTTTTATTGCATATATCGACGTTTCAGCCGGATTAGAGCGGTTTTACGTGTACAACTTCCATCGGTAATATAAACGGAAAATCAGGAACATTTCAGTTAATTCTAATGAAAACACATTGATTTTTATCATTTGTATTGGAAACAACATTGTCATGTCTTTTCTTGGATCTAAATAATACGAAACCTTGCATTATGATTCGAAGTTAAAATCCTCAAATTTGGCATAATCGTGACTTTTTTCACGTTTTTCATGTAGATTGATATTACGTAAATATATTCATTTTTACCAATATTTCGATACTATTTCATGTAGTATCACGATATGTGATTTGGCCTTCAAATCTCAGAATTTCGCATAATATTGCATTTTAAGCAAGATTTCTTGCATTTTGTTTCGTACGAGAAATCATCGAATTTAGCAATATTTTGACGTTTATCATTCCCTTTTCCTTTATGTGATTTAATCAAAATATCATCGAATTAGGCAATATTTTGCGGTTTTTCCACGTTTTTGTGAATTTTCAGTTGATTAGTATTAACTTAAAAAATATACAATAAAAATGATGCAAACACATAATTGATTAGATTATAACCTTAAATACTTCATTTTCAATCATCTATTTGTTTCTCTTTAAAATACTGAGTAAGATATTGAAAAGGGGAGAAGTTCTGTTTTTATTGCATATATCGACGTTTCAGCCGGATTAGAGCGGTTTTACGTGTACATCTTCCATCGTTAATATAAACGGAAAATCATTAACATTTCAGTTAATTCTAATGAAAACACATTGATTTTTATCATTTTTATTGGAAACAACATTGTCATGTCTTTTCTTGGATCTAAATAATACGAAACCTTGCATTATGATTCGAAGTTAAAATCCTCAAATTTGGTAAAATCGTGACTTTTTTCATGTTTTTCATGTAGTTTGATATTACGTAAATATATTAATTTTTACCAATATTTCGATACTATTTTATGTAGTATCACGATATGTGATTTGACCTTCAAATCTCAGAATTTCGCATAATATTGCATTTTAAGCAAGTTTTCTTGCATTTTGTTTCGTACGAGAAATCATCGAATTTAGCAATATTTTGACGTTTATCATTCCCTTTTCCTTTATGTGATTTAATCAAAATATCATCGAATTAGGCAATATTTTGCCGTTTTTCCACGTTTTTGTGAATTTTCAGTTTATTAGTATTAACTCAATAAATATACAATAAAAATGATGCAAACACATAATTGATTAGATTATAACCTTAAATACTTCATTTTACTCATCTATTTGTTTCTCTTTAAAATACTGAGTTAGATATTGAAAAGGGGAGAAGTTCTGTTTTTATTGCATATATCGACGTTTCAGCCGGATTAGAGCGGTTTTACGTGTACAACTTCCATCGGTAATATAAACGGAAAATCAGGAACATTTCAGTTAATTCTAATGAAAACACATTGATTTTTATCATTTGTATTGGAAACAACATTGTCATGTCTTTTCTTGGATCTAAATAATACGAAACCTTGCATTATGATTCGAAGTTAAAATCCTCAAATTTGGCATAATCGTGACTTTTTTCACGTTTTTCATGTAGATTGATATTACGTAAATATATTCATTTTTACCAATATTTCGATACTATTTCATGTAGTATCACGATATGTGATTTGGCCTTCAAATCTCAGAATTTCGCATAATATTGCATTTTAAGCAAGATTTCTTGCATTTTGTTTCGTACGAGAAATCATCGAATTTAGCAATATTTTGACGTTTATCATTCCCTTTTCCTTTATGTGATTTAATCAAAATATCATCGAATTAGGCAATATTTTGCCGTTTTTCCACGTTTTTGTGAATTTTCAGTTTATTAGTATTAACTCAATAAATATACAATAAAAATGATGCAAACACCTAATTGATTAGATTATAACCTTAAATAGTTCATTTTCAATCATCTATTTGTTACTCTTTAAAATACTGAGTAAGATATTGAAAAGGGGAGAAGTTCTGTTTTTATTGCATATATCGACGTTTCAGCCGGATTAGAGCGGTTTTACGTGTACATCTTCCATCGTTAATATAAACGGAAAATCAGAAACATTTCAGTTAATTCTAATGAAAACACATTGATTTTTATCATTTTTATTGGAAACAACATTGTCATGTCTTTTCTTGGATCTAAATAATACGAAACCTTGCATTATGATTCGAAGTTAAAATCCTCAAATTTGGTAAAATCGTGACTTTTTTCATGTTTTTCATGTAGTTTGATATTACGTAAATATATTCATTTTTACCAATATTTCGATACTATTTTATGTAGTATCACGATATGTGATTTGACCTTCAAATCTCAGAATTTCGCATAATATTGCATTTTAAGCAAGTTTTCTTGCATTTTGTTTCGTACGAGAAATCATCGAATTTAGCAATATTTTGACGTTTATCATTCCCTTTTCCTTTATGTGATTTAATCAAAATATCATCGAATTAGGCAATATTTTGCCGTTTTTCCACGTTTTTGTGAATTTTCAGTTTATTAGTATTAACTCAATAAATATACAATAAAAATGATGCAAACACATAATTGATTAGATTATAACCTTAAATACTTCATTTTACTCATCTATTTGTTTCTCTTTAAAATACTGAGTTATATATTGAAAAGGGGAGAAGTTCTGTTTTTATTGCATATATCGACGTTTCAGCCGGATTAGAGCGGTTTTACGTGTACAACTTCCATCGGTAATATAAACGGAAAATCAGGAACATTTCAGTTAATTCTAATGAAAACACATTGATTTTTATCATTTGTATTGGAAACAACATTGTCATATGTCTTTTCTTGGATCTAAATAATACGAAACCTCGCATTATGATTCGAAGTTAAAATCCTCAAATTTGGTATAATCGTGACTTTTTTCACGTTTTTCATGTAGTTTGATATTACGTAAATATATTCATTTTTACCAATATTTCGATACTATTTCATGTAGTATCACGATATGTGATTTGGCCTTCAAATCTCAGAATTTCGCATAATAATGCATTTTAAGCATGTTTTCATGCATTTTGTTTCGTACGAGAAATCATCGAATTTAGCAATATTTTGACGTTTATCATTCCCTTATCCTTTATGTGATTTAATCAAAATATCATCGAATTAGGCAATATTTTGCCGTTTTTCCACGTTTATGTGAATTTTCAGTTTATTAGTATTAACTCAATAAATATACAATAAAAATGATGCAAACACATAATTGATTAGATTATAACCTTAAATACTTCATTTTCAATCATCTATTTGTTTCTCTTTAAAATACTGATTAAGATATTGAAAAGGGGAGAAGTTCTGTTTTTATTGCATATATCGACGATTCAGCCGGATTAGAGCGGTTTTACGTGTACATCTTCCATCGGTAATATAAACGGAAAATCAGGAACATTTCAGTTAATTCTAATGAAAACACATTGATTTTTATCATTTTTATTGGAAACAACATTGTCATATGTCTTTTCTTAGATCTAAATAATACGAAACATTGCATTATGATTCGAAGTTAAAATCCTCAAATATGGTATAATCGTGACTTTTTTCACGTTCTTCATGTAGTTTGATATTACGTAAATATATTCATTTTTACCAATATTTCGATACTATTTCATGTAGTATCACGATATGTGATTTGGCCTTCAAATCTCAGAATTTCGCATAATATTGCATTTTAAGCAAGTTTTCTTGCATTTTGTTTCGTACGAGAAATCATCGAATTTAGCAATATTTTGACGTTTATCATTCCCTTTTCCTTTATGTGATTTTTTCAAAATATCATCGAATTAGGCAATATTTTGCCGTTTTTCCACGTTTTTGTGAATTTTCAGTTTATTAGTATTAACTTAAAAAATATACAATAAAAATGATGCAAACACATAATTGATTAGATTATAACCTTAAATACTTCATTTTCAATCATCTATTTGTTTCTCTTTAAAATACTGAGTAAGATATTGAAAAGGGGAGAAGTTCTGTTTTTATTGCATATAACGACGTTTCAGCCGGATTAGAGCGGTTTTACGTGTACATCTTCCATCGGTAATATGAACGGAAAATCAGGAACATTTCAGTTAATTCTAATGAAAACACATTGATTTTTATCATTTGTATTGGAAACAACATTGTCATATGTCTTTTCTTGGATCTAAATAATACGAAACCTTGCATTATGATTCGGAGTTAAAATCCTCAAATTTGGCATAATCGTGACTTTTTTCACGTTTTTCATGTAGATTGATATTACGTAAATATATTCATTTTTACCAATATTTCGATACTATTTCATGTAGTATCACGATATGTGATTTGGCCTTCAAATCTAAGAATTTCGCATAATATTGCATTTTAAGCAAGATTTCTTGCATTTTGTTTCGTACGAGATATCATCGAATTTAGCAATATTTTGACGTTTATCATTCCCTTTTCCTTTATGTGATTTAATCAAAATATCATCGAATTAGGCAATATTTTGCCGTTTTTCCACGTTTTTGTGAATTTTCAGTTTATTAGTATTAACTCAATAAATATACAATAAAAATGATGCAAACACCTAATTGATTAGATTATAACCTTAAATAGTTCATTTTCAATCATCTATTTGTTACTCTTTAAAATACTGAGTAAGATATTGAAAAGGGGAGAAGTTCTGTTTTTATTGCATATATCGACGATTCAGCCGGATTAGAGGGGTTTTACGTGTACATCTTCCATCGGTAATATAAACGGAAAATCAGGAACATTTCAGTTAATTCTAATGAAAACACATTGATTTTTATCATTTTTATTGGAAACAACATTGTCATATGTCTTTTCTTAGATCTAAATAATACGAAACCTTGCATTATGATTCGAAGTTAAAATCCTCAAATTTGGTATAATCGTGACTTTTTTCACGTTTTTCATGTAGTTTGATATTACGTAAATATATTCATTTTTACCAATATTTCGATACTATTTCATGTAGTATCACGATATGTGATTTGGCCTTCAAATCTCAGAATTTCGCATAATATTGCATTTTAAGCAAGTTTTCTTGCATTTTGTTTCGTACGAGAAATCATCGAATTTAGCAATATTTTGACGTTTATCATTTCCTTTTCCTTTATGTGATTTAATCAAAATATCATCGAATTAGGCAATATTTTGCCGTTTTTCCACGTTTTTGTGAATTTTCAGTTTATTAGTATTAACTTAAAAAATATACAATAAAAATGATGCAAACACATAATTGATTAGATTATAACCTTAAATACTTCATTTTCAATCATCTATTTGTTTCTCTTTAAAATACTGAGTAAGTTATTGAAAAGGGGAGAAGTTCTGTTTTTATTGCATATATCGACGTTTCAGCCGGATTAGAGCGGTTTTACGTGTACATCTTCCATCGTTAATATAAACGGAAAATCAGAAACATTTCAGTTAATTCTAATGAAAACACATTGATTTTTATCATTTTTATTGGAAACAACATTGTCATGTCTTTTCTTGGATCTAAATAATACGAAACCTTGCATTATGATTCGAAGTTAAAATCCTCAAATTTGGTAAAATCGTGACTTTTTTCATGTTTTTCATGTAGTTTGATATTACGTAAATATATTCATTTTTACCAATATTTCGATACTATTTTATGTAGTATCACGATATGTGATTTGACCTTCAAATCTCAGAATTTCGCATAATATTGCATTTTAAGCAAGTTTTCTTGCATTTTGTTTCGTACGAGAAATCATCGAATTTAGCAATATTTTGACGTTTATCATTCCCTTTTCCTTTATGTGATTTAATCAAAATATCATCGAATTAGGCAATATTTTGCCGTTTTTTAAACGTTTTTGTGAATTTTCACTTTATTTGAATTAACTCACTAAATATACAATAAAAATGATGCAAACACATAATTGATTAGATTATAACCTTAAATACTTCATTTTACTCATCTATTTGTTTCTCTTTAAAATACTGAGTTAGATATTGAAAAGGGGAGAAGTTCTGTTTTTATTGCATATATCGACGTTTCAGCCGGATTAGAGCGGTTTTACGTGTACAACTTCCATTGGTAATATAAACGGAAAATCAGGAACATTTCAGTTAATTCTAATGAAAACACATTGATTTTTATCATTTGTATTGGAAACAACATTGTCATATGTCTTTTCTTGGATCTAAATAATACGAAACCTCGCATTATGATTCGAAGTTAAAATCCTCAAATTTGGTATAATCGTGACTTTTTTCACGTTTTTCATGTAGTTTGATATTACGTAAATATATTCATTTTTACCAATATTTCGATACTATTTCATGTAGTATCACGATATGTGATTTGGCCTTCAAATCTCAGAATTTCGCATAATAATGCATTTTAAGCATGTTTTCATGCATTTTGTTTCGTACGAGAAATCATCGAATTTAGCAATATTTTGACGTTTATCATTCCCTTATCCTTTATGTGATTTAATCAAAATATCATCGAATTAGGCAATATTTTGCCGTTTTTCCACGTTTATGTGAATTTTCAGTTTATTAGTATTAACTCAATAAATATACAATAAAAATGATGCAAACACATAATTGATTAGATTATAACCTTAAATACTTCATTTTCAATCATCTATTTGTTTCTCTTTAAAATACTGATTAAGATATTGAAAAGGGGAGAAGTTCTGTTTTTATTGCATATATCGACGATTCAGCCGGATTAGACCGGTTTTACGTGTACATCTTCCATCGGTAATATAAACGGAAAATCAGGAACATTTCAGTTAATTCTAATGAAAACACATTGATTTTTATCATTTTTATTGGAAACAACATTGTCATATGTCTTTTCTTAGATCTAAATAATACGAAACATTGCATTATGATTCAAAGTTAAAATCCTCAAATATGGTATAATCGTGACTTTTTTCACGTTCTTCATGTAGTTTGATATTACGTAAATATATTCATTTTTACCAATATTTCGATACTATTTCATGTAGTATCACGATATGTGATTTGGCCTTCAAATCTCAGAATTTCGCATAATATTGCATTTTAAGCAAGTTTTCTTGCATTTTGTTTCGTACGAGAAATCATCGAATTTAGCAATATTTTGACGTTTATCATTCCCTTTTCCTTTATGTGATTTAATCAAAATATCATCGAATTAGGCAATATTTTGCCGTTTTTCCACGTTTTTGTGAATTTTCAGTTTATTAGTATTAACTTAAAAAATATACAATAAAAATGATGCAAACACATAATTGATTAGATTATAACCCTAAATACTTCATTTTCAATCATCTATTTGTTTCTCTTTAAAATACTGAGTAAGATATTGAAAAGGGGAGAAGTTCTGTTTTTATTGCATATATCGACGTTTCAGCCGGATTAGAGCGGTTTTACGTGTACATCTTCCATCGTTAATATAAACGGAAAATCAGAAACATTTCAGTTAATTCTAATGAAAACACATTGATTTTTATCATTTTTATTGGAAACAACATTGTCATGTCTTTTCTTGGATCTAAATAATACGAAACCTTGCATTATGATTCGAAGTTAAAATCCTCAAATTTGGTAAAATCGTGACTTTTTTCATGTTTTTCATGTAGTTTGATATTACGTAAATATATTCATTTTTACCAATATTTCGATACTATTTTATGTAGTATCACGATATGTGATTTGACCTTCAAATCTCAGAATTTCGCATAATATTGCATTTTAAGCAAGTTTTCTTGCATTTTGTTTCGTACGAGAAATCATCGAATTTAGCAATATTTTGACGTTTATCATTCCCTTTTCCTTTATGTGATTTAATCAAAATATCATCGAATTAGGCAATATTTTGCCGTTTTTCCACGTTTTTGTGAATTTTCAGTTTATTAGTATTAACTCAATAAATATACAATAAAAATGATGCAAACACATAATTGATTAGATTATAACCTTAAATACTTCATTTTACTCATCTATTTGTTTCTCTTTAAAATACTGAGTTAGATATTGAAAAGGGGAGAAGTTCTGTTTTTATTGCATATATCGACGTTTCAGCCGGATTAGAGCGGTTTTACGTGTACAACTTCCATCGGTAATATAAACGGAAAATCAGGAACATTTCAGTTAATTCTAATGAAAACACATTGATTTTTATCATTTGTATTGGAAACAACATTGTCATATGTCTTTTCTTGGATCTAAATAATACGAAACCTCGCATTATGATTCGAAGTTAAAATCCTCAAATTTGGTATAATCGTGACTTTTTTCACGTTTTTCATGTAGTTTGATATTACGTAAATATATTCATTTTTACCAATATTTCGATACTATTTCATGTAGTATCACGATATGTGATTTGGCCTTCAAATCTCAGAATTTCGCATAATAATGCATTTTAAGCATGTTTTCATGCATTTTGTTTCGTACGAGAAATCATCGAATTTAGCAATATTTTGACGTTTATCATTCCCTTATCCTTTATGTGATTTAATCAAAATATCATCGAATTAGGCAATATTTTGCCGTTTTTCCACGTTTATGTGAATTTTCAGTTTATTAGTATTAACTCAATAAATATACAATAAAAATGATGCAAACACATAATTGATTAGATTATAACCTTAAATACTTCATTTTCAATCATCTATTTGTTTCTCTTTAAAATACTGATTAAGATATTGAAAAGGGGAGAAGTTCTGTTTTTATTGCATATATCGACGATTCAGCCGGATTAGAGCGGTTTTACGTGTACATCTTCCATCGGTAATATAAACGGAAAATCAGGAACATTTCAGTTAATTCTAATGAAAACACATTGATTTTTATCATTTTTATTGGAAACAACATTGTCATATGTCTTTTCTTAGATCTAAATAATACGAAACATTGCATTATGATTCGAAGTTAAAATCCTCAAATATGGTATAATCGTGACTTTTTTCACGTTCTTCATGTAGTTTGATATTACGTAAATATATTCATTTTTACCAATATTTCGATACTATTTCATGTAGTATCACGATATGTGATTTGGCCTTCAAATCTCAGAATTTCGCATAATATTGCATTTTAAGCAAGTTTTCTTGCATTTTGTTTCGTACGAGAAATCATCGAATTTAGCAATATTTTGACGTTTATCATTCCCTTTTCCTTTATGTGATTTAATCAAAATATCATCGAATTAGGCAATATTTTGCCGTTTTTCCACGTTTTTGTGAATTTTCAGTTTATTAGTATTAACTCAATAAATATACAATAAAAATGATGCAAACACCTAATTGATTAGATTATAACCTTAAATAGTTCATTTTCAATCATCTATTTGTTACTCTTTAAAATACTGAGTAAGATATTGAAAAGGGGAGAAGTTCTGTTTTTATTGCATATATCGACGATTCAGCCGGATTAGAGGGGTTTTACGTGTACATCTTCCATCGGTAATATAAACGGAAAATCAGGAACATTTCAGTTAATTCTAATGAAAACACATTGATTTTTATCATTTTTATTGGAAACAACATTGTCATATGTCTTTTCTTAGATCTAAATAATATGAAACCTTGCATTATGATTCGAAGTTAAAATCCTCAAATTTGGTATAATCGTGACTTTTTTCACGTTTTTCATGTAGTTTGATATTACGTAAATATATTCATTTTTACCAATATTTCGATACTATTTCATGTAGTATCACGATATGTGATTTGGCCTTCAAATCTCAGAATTTCGCATAATATTGCATTTTAAGCAAGATTTCTTGCATTTTGTTTCGTACGAGAAATCATCGAATTTAGCAATATTTTGACGTTTATCATTCCCTTTTCCTTTATGTGATTTAATCAAAATATCATCGAATTAGGCAATATTTTGCCGTTTTTCCACGTTTTTGTGAATTTTCAGTATATTAGTATTAACTCAAAAAATATACAATAAAAATGATGCAAACACATAATTGATTAGATTATAACCTTAAATACTTCATTTTACTCATCTATTTGTTTCTCTTTAAAATACTGAGTTAGATATTGAAAAGGGGAGAAGTTCTGTTTTTATTGCATATATCGACGTTTCAGCCGGATTAGAGCGGTTTTACGTGTACAACTTCCATCGGTAATATAAACGGAAAATCAGGAACATTTCAGTTAATTCTAATGAAAACACATTGATTTTTATCATTTGTATTGGAAACAACATTGTCATATGTCTTTTCTTGGATCTAAATAATACGAAACCTCGCATTATGATTCGAAGTTAAAATCCTCAAATTTGGTATAATCGTGACTTTTTTCACGTTTTTCATGTAGTTTGATATTACGTAAATATATTCATTTTTACCAATATTTCGATACTATTTCATGTAGTATCACGATATGTGATTTGGCCTTCAAATCTCAGAATTTCGCATAATAATGCATTTTAAGCATGTTTTCATGCATTTTGTTTCGTACGAGAAATCATCGAATTTAGCAATATTTTGACGTTTATCATTCCCTTATCCTTTATGTGATTTAATCAAAATATCATCGAATTAGGCAATATTTTGCCGTTTTTCCACGTTTATGTGAATTTTCAGTTTATTAGTATTAACTCAATAAATATACAATAAAAATGATGCAAACACATAATTGATTAGATTATAACCTTAAATACTTCATTTTCAATCATCTATTTGTTTCTCTTTAAAATACTGATTAAGATATTGAAAAGGGGAGAAGTTCTGTTTTTATTGCATATATCGACGATTCAGCCGGATTAGAGCGGTTTTACGTGTACATCTTCCATCGGTAATATAAACGGAAAATCAGGAACATTTCAGTTAATTCTAATGAAAACACATTGATTTTTATCATTTTTATTGGAAACAACATTGTCATATGTCTTTTCTTAGATATAAATAATACGAAACATTGCATTATGATTCGAAGTTAAAATCCTCAAATATGGTATAATCGTGACTTTTTTCACGTTCTTCATGTAGTTTGATATTACGTAAATATATTCATTTTTACCAATATTTCGATACTATTTCATGTAGTATCACGATATGTGATTTGGCCTTCAAATCTCAGAATTTCGCATAATATTGCATTTTAAGCAAGTTTTCTTGCATTTTGTTTCGTACGAGAAATCATCGAATTTAGCAATATTTTGACGTTTATCATTCCCTTTTCCTTTATGTGATTTAATCAAAATATCATCGAATTAGGCAATATTTTGCCGTTTTTCCACGTTTTTGTGAATTTTCAGTTTATTAGTATTAACTTAATAAATATACAATAAAAATGATGCAAACACATAATTGATTAGATTATAACCTTAAATACTTCATTTTCAATCATCTATTTGTTTCTCTTTAAAATACTGAGTAAGATATTGAAAAGGGGAGAAGTTCTGTTTTTATTGCATATATCGACGTTTCAGCCGGATTAGAGCGGTTTTACGTGTACATCTTCCATCGTTAATATAAACGGAAAATCAGAAACATTTCAGTTAATTCTAATGAAAACACATTGATTTTTATCATTTTTATTGGAAACAACATTGTCATGTCTTTTCTTGGATCTAAATAATACGGAACCTTGCATTATGATTCGAAGTTAAAATCCTCAAATTTGGTATAATCGTGACTTTTTTCATGTTTTTCATGTAGTTTGATATTACGTAAATATATTAATTTTTACCAATATTTCGATACTATTTTATGTAGTATCACGATATGTGATTTGACCTTCAAATCTCAGAATTTCGCATAATATTGCATTTTAAGCAAGTTTTCTTGCATTTTGTTTCGTACGAGAAATCATCGAATTTAGCAATATTTTGACGTTTATCATTCCCTTTTCCTTTATGTGATTTAATCAAAATATCATCGAATTAGGCAATATTTTGCCGTTTTTCCACGTTTTTGTGAATTTTCAGTTTATTAGTATTAACTCAATAAATATACAATAAAAATGATGCAAACACATAATTGATTAGATTATAACCTTAAATACTTCATTTTACTCATCTATTTGTTTCTCTTTAAAATACTGAGTTAGATATTGAAAAGGGGAGAAGTTCTGTTTTTATTGCATATATCGACGTTTCAGCCGGATTAGAGCGGTTTTACGTGTACAACTTCCATCGGTAATATAAACGGAAAATCAGGAACATTTCAGTTAATTCTAATGAAAACACATTGATTTTTATCATTTGTATTGGAAACAACATTGTCATATGTCTTTTCTTAGATCTAAATAATACGAAACATTGCATTATGATTCGAAGTTAAAATCCTCAAATATGGTATAATCGTGACTTTTTTCACGTTCTTCATGTAGTTTGATATTACGTAAATATATTCATTTTTACCAATATTTCGATACTATTTCATGTAGTATCACGATATGTGATTTGGCCTTCAAATCTCAGAATTTCGCATAATATTGCATTTTAAGCAAGTTTTCTTGCATTTTGTTTCGTACGAGAAATCATCGAATTTAGCAATATTTTGACGTTTATCATTCCCTTTTCCTTTATGTGATTTAATCAAAATATCATCGAATTAGGCAATATTTTGCCGTTTTTCCACGTTTTTGTGAATTTTCAGTTTATTAGTATTAACTCAATAAATATACAATAAAAATGATGCAAACACATAATTGATTAGATAATAACCTTAAATACTTCATTTTCAATCATCTATTTGTTTCTCTTTAAAATACTGAGTAAGATATTGAAAAGGGGAGAAGTTCTTATTTTTTTGTATATATCGATGTTTCAGCCGGATTAGAGCGGTTTTACGTGTACATCTTCCATCGGTAATATAAACGGAAAATCAGGAACATTTCAGTTAATTCCAATGAAAACACATTGATTTTTATAATTTGTATTGGAAACAACATTGTCATATGTCTTTTCATGGATCTAAATAGTACGAAACCACGCTTTATGATTCGAAGTTAAAATCCTCAAATTTGGTATAATAGTGACTTTTTTCACGTTTTTCATGTAGTTTGATATTACGTATATATATTCATTTTTACCAATATTTCGATACTAATTCATGTAGTGTCACGATATGTGATTTGGCCTTCAAATATCAGAATTTCGCATAATACTGCATTTTAAGCAAGTTTTCTTGCATTTTGTTTCGTACGAAAAATCATCGAATTTAGCAATATTTTGACGTTTATCATCCTCTTTTCCTTATGTGATTTAATCAAAATATCATCGAATTAGGCAATATTTTGCCGTTTTTCCACGTTTTTGTGAATTTTCAGTTTATTAGTATTAATTCATTAAATATACAATAAAAATGATGCAAACACATAATTGATTAGATAGTAACCTTAAATACTTCATTTTCAATCATCTATTTGTTTCTCGATAAAAAAACTGAGTAAGATATTGACAAGGGGAGAAGTTCGGTTTTTATTGCATATATCGACTTTTCATCCGTAATAGAGCGGTTTTACGTGTACATCTTCCATCGGTAATATTAACGGAAATCAGGAACATTTTAGTTAATTCTAATGAAAACACATTGATCTTTATAATTTGTATTGGAAACAACATTGTCATATGTCTTTTCTTGGATCTATATAATACGAAACCTCGCATTATGATTCGAAGTTAAAATCCTCAAATTTGGTATAATCGTGACTTTTTTCACGTTTTTCATGTAGTTTGATATTACGTAAATATATTCATTTTTACCAATATTTCGATACTATTTCATGTAGTATCACGATATGTGATTTGGCCTTCAAATATCAGAATTTCGCATAATACTGCATTTTAAGCAAGTTTTCTTGCATTTTGTTTCGTGCGAAAAATCATCGAATTTAGCAATATTTTGACGTTTATCATTCCCTTTTCCTTTATGTGATTTAATAAAAATATCATCGAATTAGGAAATATTTTGCCGTTTTTCCCCGTTTTTGTGAATTTTCAGTTTATTAGTATTAACTCAATAAATATACAATAAAAATGATGCAAACACATAATTGATTAGATTATAACCTTAAATACTTCATTTTCAATCATCTATTTGTTTCTCTTTAAAATACTGAGTAAGATATTGAAAAGGGGAGAAGTTCTGTTTTTATTGCATATATCGACGTTTTAGCCGGATTAGAGCGGTTTTACGTGTACATCTTCCATCGGTAATATAAACGGAAAATCACGAACATTTTAGTTAATTCTAATGAAAACACATTGATTTTTATAATTTGTATTGGAAACAACATTGTCATATGTCTTTTCATGGATCTAAATAGTACGACACCTCGCTTTATGATTCGAAGTTAAAATCCTCAAGTTTGGTATAATAGTGACTTTTTTCACGTTTTTCATGTAGTTTGACATTACGTAAATATATTCATTTTTACCAATATTTCGATACTATTTCATGTAGTATCACTGTTATGATCTCAGCCTGCAGGAGAAACGAGTCTCCCTCCTTGAGAGTTATTCAGCAAGCCTGACCTAGCTAGAAGATCTAGCAAATATTGAGGTGATAACCCATATGTAAAATAGTTGCTTGGATATGTATAACAGTTTGAGATTATGGGCAATGAAGGAGAAAACAGATAAATGACTGGCTAGGAGATGTGGACATTTTGCTGGAGGCGTGAGGCTCGCTTCTGGAAGGGCTTTGACCTCACTTGAGTGCCAGACATCGCAGGGGGAAGCCGCGCTCCGTTTGAGCTCCCGTCAGAAGGGAACCCCTAGTGATATATCTCGAAGAGAAGAGAAGTGTGTAGACGTGCCAGCTGTGGAACCGAGCTGGGAACGTTGTGGTATCAAGTCCTGGTCGACGAGCAGAGTTTAATAAGCTACTCAGAGGCATTTTCGTGGGCTGTGTGGAGCGCCCTGACCAGACGCCGTCAGAGGGAAAGCGCCCTCGATCAGTTAATCTGTGGTTTGTCTTTGGGGAAGAAGTCGCTGAGAACTTCGAAGCCACCTAGATGAGGTAATTGATGAGACTCCAAGGTAGTGAAGCAGAGGACCTCGAGCTGTGAGGAGAAGCAGTGAAGAGGAGTGTCACGTGCTTCTGTAGAGGTGGTGTAGCAGCCAAGAGAGCTGTGGAGGAACCTAGCAGAAGGGTGAAGCACCGTAGTTACTGAAGGAAACGTCATGATAGCAGCCTGGAGAAGCTGCAGAGGATCCTGGTAGTGAAGCCCGGAAGAACCTAAGGATATTAGGGTAGTGAACTTCCAGAGGTGGAAGGGAAGTTCTGGTGGAGTACTTGTAGGGAGTTGATAGTGTTTGGTTGTCATTAGCGTGCAAGACGCAGTGAGAGGTGAGTGGCTGTTTGCATTCTTATGTCAAGGAGTGTTTTGTACTGAAGTTTAGAGTTACAGTCGTAGGCTGGATTACCTACAGATGTATGCGTTCCAGGACTGACAGTGATCGATTGATCATTGTTGTGTATCAATGAACATTTATACTGATATATGTTATTGCATTCAAATGCTGATATTCTATATATATATTATCTTGCTGATGGTGCAACAGTGTATGTAGACTTGATCAACTTGAGGAGGTTGATAGTATCAGGTGGTGAACCAGGAGATAGGATACCACTTGATAAGCTGGTGATAGAGTTCTGATGGTGTTGGAGTGCAACCTGATTGTGATATTATAGAGTATAGGATTCATTATTATTATATGTGTGTATGTATTGTGGGAACCGACCTGTGAGATTTATATTTATTTAATTTATATGAATTTATATTTACGTTAATTTATATACTTCGATAGCAATTTGTATAATGATAAGTGGACTGTATTTCTGCAATAATCTCTTAATCTCACAAATCGATCCTCTACACATTAGGGGGGGTTATTAAATTAATATATATGCAGCCAATCAAACTACAGTAACTACATACATTGAAAAGGTTCCTTATCTTATAGTACAGCAGGTTAGTCCACCAGGTATAACTAGGGTGTAGACACCAAATTATCCTCTTTGAGGTAGCTTCCATCACCCAGTAACTGGTGCACAATCTCTTCCTCGTCTTGACCTGTCAAAAAGGCGCTAACTGTGAAGCCAGAAACCTATATATGACAAGTATTTCAGAGAAAACTGTACATGGAACATGAAGACCTGGCTTAATTACCTTTAGTTTGAGGCTTCCACGTGCTCTAACTGGATCACCCTATATAATGACATTAATGGCCATAAATGAAGATACATGGGTTTCGGAAAGAACACTTAACTTGAATTTGTAGACAGCGTGTTGAAAATGGTACACCTTTGGTTTCCATAACACTACGTCCAAGCAAAATTAACAGGAGCCGAATTTGCTCCCGTGTGAGCCTCTGGTCTCGTACAAAACAATGGCTGCCCTCCTTCCTCCCTCTGACGCCTGGCTTACATTGTCCACATGTCAGAAAGTGATAGAAGGGTCACATTTACTCTACTTTAATATTGATAAATAAGTTAATTTATATAAGATGTTTTTATGATGGTAAAGTCCAAAGACTAATGTATTTAAGAATAATTCCCACCATAATAGGTGGTGAATTATAATAGTATGTGGTGATGATATCCCGTTTTCTTTAGATGGTAATTCCACTACAAGTTACGTTTTCTATGGGTAACTTGCTTATACAACAGCAATTATCTGTATGATATATTAAATGGTGTCGGATTTTCCGACATGTATCGTGTATGTGCTTTGTCCAGTAAATGTGTCACAATTTGCTGGTGTTTGCCCTTGTCCTAGTGAGGCTTCCCAGGAGGTAGTAAAAAAGGAGAGAGAGAGAGAAAGAACCAAGAACCACTGCTGTGGACAGGGTAGGAGGTAATACTAGTAAGTCATAGGGGATTGAGGAGATCATATCTCATAAGGAGAGAGTGGGGAGTCACAGCGGCTAGAGTGGGTGTGTGCACGTGACAACGAGGCTAAGTGTTGGAGCCACATCCCCTAAACGTGTGACGTTGAGCCCCTCTCCAAGAGCCAGAAGCGCCAAGGGTGATCTCCTAGTATAAGCACTCTACCGAGTTGTGGGTTGGGTTGTCCATAGAGAAGGATCAACGACGACAACACCAACCAACCCACAGTCTATAATAAATTGGGGGCCTGTGTCCGGGAGAGTGAACTGACACACCCACACCCTGTCCAAGAGTGGATTTGTACACCCTTGGTGAAATAGATAAACTGTGTGACCGCAGGTGTATATTCTCTCTCTTGGGAAGACTCACAGGACAAAGATGGATAAGGTGCAAGCATTTGTGGAGTCAGGCAAGCCTGAGAACTTGGAAGGTTGCACGAGGGATCAATTGAAACAGATAGCAGAAAAATGTGGCATTAGGTTGAAAGCATCTAAAGTAGCTGGGATGAAGGATGAGATCCTGAGGCAGTTAAGAGCCAAAAGTGAAGCGGCAGAGCAAGGAGCCCAAAAAGGAGCTGAAAGTGGAAAGGAGGATGATGGGCAGGATGAAGTGAGATCCCAGGGATCGAGTAGGAGCAGCAAGAGTAGCCGCAGTAGCAGGAGTAGCCGGAATAGGAGCTTGGAGAGATTCCAGTTAGAGCTCCAGATGCAGCAACAACGAGAGGACAAGGAGAGACAGTTCCAGCTGGAAAAGATGAAGTTAGAACTCCAGATGAAAAGGGAAGTAGAAAAAGAGAAAACCAGAGTAAGAGAACTGGAGTTGGAACAGGAGAAAGAAAAAGAGAAAGCAAGACTAGAGGTCGAAAAAGAAAAAACCCAGGTCGAAAAAGAAAAAGCCCAGGTCGAAAAAGAAAAAGAGAGAACAAAACAAATGCAGATAGAAGCGAATAGAACCTTGGCTGAGCAAAGGATTGAACATGGGTCCAGAGAGCACCACCCAGGTATCACACCCACCAGATGTTAGGGTTAGGGAGAAGGACATTCCCTTGTTTGTTCCCGAAGAGGCAGAGAGCTTTTTCGAGCACTTTGAAAAAGTAGCCAGCATCAAGGAGTGGCCACAGGAGGAATGGGCCCAGCTGGTCCAGTTAAGATTGACCGGTGCAGCCAGGGAGGCATACACCCAATTGTCACTGGAAGAGTGCCAGGATTACGCCACAGTAAAGAGCAGCATATTGCGCTCGTTTCAGTTAACCCCAGAAGCTTATAGGAAGCGCTTCAGAGAGATGATCAAAGTTGGAGCATGTACGTTTGCTGAGACAGCAAGGGATCTGGAAAGACGATTCCAGAAGTGGATTGAGGCTGCTGGAGTTGGATCTTACGCTGACCTGAAGCAACTGATGGTCATGGAGAAGTTCTTGGAGATGATGCATCCCGAAACAAAGTTCAAGATCCAAGAAGCAGGGATAAAGGAGGTGAAAGATGCCGCAGATAGGGCGGATATGATTACTGAAGCGTACAAGAGCTTAAGGGAGAACAGAGTGAGAAGCGAGGCGAGACACAGCAATGGCAGACCCAATGGAGTCTGGGAAGGAAGAAATAATGAAAGACCCAGAAGAGATTGGGGTGAGAAAAATTTTGATAAATGGGCAGATAAAAGTAAATACCCTAAAACTCAGAAGAGTAGGTCGCGCACTTCATCTGAAAGTGAGGATGGAGGAGCTAAACGAGAAACTAATCGTTATCCAGGGAATCAAGAGTCCAGTAAAGCTCCACAGAGTACAAGTAGTACGTCTGGCCCGAGGAACTCCAATACGAGTGGGCAGAGTCAGAGCTACTCTGGTACATATAGAAGAGATTTTTCCCAGATGAGGTGTTACAATTGTAACGGATTGGGTCACGTGATGCGAAATTGTCGGCAGGGCAAGAGAGTTGTGACCCTGGCCATGTGTGACCCCCGAAGTAAATATACTAATGTGTTCCAAGACAAACCACAGAGATCAAACTTAGTGAACGAGAGGTATAGGCCGTTCATGAGCAAAGGTTGGATCAGAATAGGAAGCCAACCTGAGGTAGAAGTTGGTATCTTAAGAGATACCGAAGTTAATCAGAGCTTGATTGTGAGAAGCCTGATTGGGAATGATCGACGGTTAGCTGGCAGGAGTAAGATGAGAGTATATGGGTTATTGTCTGAGAGTGACATTCCCGTATGTACTGTCCAGCTAAGGTCGGAATATGTGTCGGCAGTGGTGATGTTGGGAGTGTGCCCCGACATACCTATTCCAGGAGTCCAAGTGATCCTGGGGAATGACTTGTGCGGGACAAAGGTGTTGCCGAGAGTCGTAGCGGAGACTGTGCCAGAGGAGTGCCCAGAAGGCCACTGCACGGGTGGGACACCTGAGAGTGTGAACCTGACTGACATCCGAGGAGATGAGTCAGGAGACCGCCAAGCCATTGAGTACCCTGTCTCGGTAGTGATGAAGGCAGAGGTGGCCGACGAGGGAGACGCTGGAGAAGATGAGACAGTGTCGATTCAACCGGTGGAAGATATCGACGTAGATATAGCGTGGCTGTTTGATGAAGGTCCAGCCCAGAAAAATGAAGTCTCGGTGAGGTCAAAAGTGAAGATGGCCCAGCCGAAGAAGAATACTGTGGAGAGAGTTGACCTGAGTAAAGCCCAGACTGCTGAAATTAAGGGTCGGAAGGTGAATGCAACTGTGCTGAGTAGGAATGAGGAAAGATGTGGACATACAGAGGACGAGAGTAGAGCGTCAAGTTGTCCACGAGCACAGAGGCATATGGGTAGTGGAGTTAAGTTGTTTGAGATGTCAGGAGTCGACATGTTCCAAAGAAAACGTGAAGAAGAGACAGTATGTGTGGAGAGATGCTTACGAGCACTCTGGGAGAGGCAAAGCGACATGTACGGTCGAGTGCTGTTGGATGTAATACAGTGCCCGAAGAAACTTTTAGGGAACGAAGAAGAGTTGAAGGAGAAGAAATGGAGTTGTATAAAGATGAGAAATGTGGGAAGAGGATGATGATACATGCATGGAGGAGTAGAAGAAAGCCGAGGACTCGATGGAAGTCGAACAGGATGAGGTCTCGGATAAATGAGGAGACGAAAGGGAGAATCGTCGGTGAAGACGAGGGAGTGAAGTATGATGACAGGAGACGAAAGTATAAGGGCAGTAGATGGAAGAGTGAAGACGACAGAGGAGGTACAGACAGTAGACGTCTGACTCTGGACGTGAAGAGAGGAAGACGAGGAAATGGAGGGTGGAGACAGTAAGTAGAGTGGACCGATGGAGTGCAGGCGTCCAAGGAGGACAGCCTAGCCAAGAGGCGCCAGAGAAGTCAAATCGTTTGTGAGAAGATCATATTTCTGGCGAGTTGTGAGCCAGATGTTGCAAGGAGCATTTGAACTAATTGAAGACTCCTAAGGGAGTATATGGGGTGAAGAACGAGACAGTGTGGTGGCGGATGTATTATTCCGAGCTTTGCCACTGGAATAACTCTCAAAAATAAGGGGAGGGGAGTGTTATGATCTCAGCCTGCAGGAGAAACGAGTCTCCCTCCTTGAGAGTTATTCAGCAAGCCTGACCTAACTAGAAGGTCTAGCAAATATTGAGGTGATAACCCATATGTAAAATAGTTGCTTGGATATGTATAACAGTTTGAGATTATGGGCAATGAAGGAGAAAACAGATAAATGACTGGCTAGGAGATGTGGACATTTTGCTGGAGGCGTGAGGCTCGCTTCTGGAAGGGCTTTGACCTCACTTGAGTGCCAGACATCGCAGGGGGAAGCCGCGCTCCGTTTGAGCTCTCGTCAGAAGGGAACCCCTAGTGATATATCTCGAAGAGAAGAGAAGTGTGTAGACGTGCCAGCTGTGGAACCGAGCTGGGAACGTTGTGGTATCAAGTCCTGGTCGACGAGCAGAGTTTAATAAGCTACTCAGAGGCATTTTCGTGGGCTGTGTGGAGCGCCCTGACCAGACGCCGTCAGAGGGAAAGCGCCCTCGATCAGTTAATCTGTGGTTTGTCTTTGGGAAAGAAGTCGCTGAGAACTTCGAAGCCACCTAGATGAGGTAATTGATGAGACTCCAAGGTAGTGAAGCAGAGGACCTCGAGCTGTGAGGAGAAGCAGTGAAGATGAGTGTCACGTGCTTCTGTAGAGGTGGTGTAGCAGCCAAGAGAGCTGTGGAGGAACCTAGCAGAAGGGTGAAGCACCGTAGTTTCTGAAGGAAACTTCATGATAGCAGCCTGGAGAAGCTGCAGAGGATCCTGGTAGTGAAGCCCGGAAGAACCTAAGGATATTAGGGTAGTGAACTTCCAGAGGTGGAAGGGAAGTTCTGGTGGAGTACTTGTAGGGAGTTGATAGTGTTTGGTTGTCATTAGCGTGCAAGATGCAGTGAGAGGTGAGTGGCTGTTTGCATTCTTATGTCAAGGAGTGTTTTGTACTGAAGTTTAGAGTTACAGTTGTAGGCTGGATTACCTACAGATGTATGCGTTCCAGGACTGACAGTGATCGATTGATCATTGTTGTGTATCAATGAACATTTATACTGATATATGTTATTGCATTCAAATGCTGATATTCTATATATATATTATCTTACTGATGGTGCAACAGTGTATGTAGACTTGATCAACTTGAGGAGGTTGATAGTATCAGGTGGTGAACTAGGAGATAGGATACCACTTGATAAGCTGGTGATAGAGTTCTGATGGTGTTGGAGTGCAACCTGATTGTGATATTATAGAGTATAGGATTCATTATTATTATATGTGTGTATGTATCGTGTATGTGCTTTGTCCAGTAAATGTGTCACAATTTGCTGGTGTTTGCCCTTGTCCTAGTGAGGCTTCCCAGGAGGTAGTAAAGAAGGAGAGAGACAGAGAAAGAACCAAGAACCACTGCTGTGGACAGGGTAGGAGGTAATACTAATAAGTCATAGGGGATTGAGGAGATCATATCTCATAAGGAGAGAGTGGGGAGTCACAGCGGCTCGAGTGGGTGTGTGCACGTGACAACGAGGCTAAGTGTTGGAGCCGCATCCCCTAAACGTGTGACGTTGAGCCCCTCTCCAAGAGCCAGAAGCGCCAAGGGTGATCTCCTAGTATAAGCACTCTACCGAGTTGTGGGTTGGGTTGTCCATAGAGAAGGATCAACGACGACAACACCAACCAACCCACAGTCTATAATACACGATATGTGATTTGGCCTTCAAATCTTAGAATTTCGCATAATATTGCATTTTAAGCAAGTTTTCTTGCATTTTGTTTCGTACGAGAAATCATCGAATTTAGCAATATTTTGACGTTTATCATTCCCTTTTCCTCTATGTGATTTAATCAAAATATCATCGAATTAGGCAATATTTTGCCGTTTTTCCACGTTTTTGTGAATTTTCAGTTTATTAGTATTAACTCAATAAATATACAATAAAAATGATGCAAACACATAATTGATTAGATTATAACCTTAAATACTTCATTTTCAATCATCTATTTGTTTCTCTTTAAAATACTGAGAAAGTTATTGAAAAGGGGAGAAGTTCTGTTTTTATAGCATATATCGACGTTTCAGCCGGATTACAGTGGTTTTACGTCTACATCTTCCATCGGTAATATAAACGGAAAATCAGGAACATTTCAGTTAATTCTAATGAAAACACATTGATTTTTATAATTTGTATTGGAAACAACATTGTCATATGTCTTTTCATGGATCTAAATAGTACGAAACCTCGCTTTATGATTCGAAGTTAAAATCCTCAAATTTGGTATAATAGTGACTTTTTTCACTTTTTTCATGTAGTTTGATATTACGTATATATATTAATTTTTACCAATATTTCGATACTAATTCATGTAGTGTCACGATATGTGATTTGGCCTTCAAATCTCAGATTTTCGCATAATATTGCATTTTAAGGAAGTTTTCTTGCATTTTGTTTCGTACGAAAAATCATCGAATTTAGCAATGTTTTGACGTTTATCATCCCCCTTTTCCTTTATGTGATTTAATTAAAATATCATCGAATTAGGCAATATTTTGCCGTTTTTCCATGTTTTTGTGAATTTTCAGTTTATTAGTATTAATTCATTAAATATACAATAAAAATGATGCAAACACATAATTGATTAGATAGTAACCTTAAATACTTCATTTTCAATCATCTATTTGTTTCTCGTTAAAATACTGAGTAAGATATTGACAAGGGGAGAAGCTCGGTTTTTATTGCATATATCGACTTTTCAGCCGGAATAGAGCGGTTTTACGTGTACATCTTCCATCGGTAATATAAACGGAAAATCAGAAACATTTCAGTTAATTCTAATGAAAACACATTGATATTTGTCATTTGTATTGGAAACAACATTGTCATATGTCTTTTCTTGGATCTAAATAATACGAAACCTCGCATTATGATTCGAAGTTAAAATCCTCAAATTTGGTATAATCGTGACTTTTTTCACGTTTTTCATGTAGTTTGATATTACGTAAATATATTCATTTTTACCAATATTTCGATACTATATCATGTAGTATCACGATATGTGATTTGGCCTTCAAATCTCAGAATTTCGCATAATATTGCATTTTAAGCAAGTTTTCTTGCATTTTGTTTCGTACGAAAAATCATCGAATTTAGCAATATTTTGACGTTTATCATTCCCTTTTCCTTTATGTGATTTAATAAAAATATCGAATTAGGAAATATTATGCCGTTTTTCCCCGTTTTTGTGAATTTTCAGTTTATTAGTATTAACTCAATAAATATACAATAAAAATGATGCAAACACATAAGTGATTAGATAATAACCTTAAATACTTCATTTTCAATCAAATATTTGTTTCTCTTTTAAATACTGAGTAAGATATTGAAAAGGGGAGAAGTTCTGTTTTTATTGCATATATCGACGTTTCAGCCGGATTAGAGCGGTTTTACGTGTACATCTTCCATCGGTAATATAAACGGAAAATCAGGAACATTTTAGTTAATTCTAATGAAAACACATTGATTTTTATCATTTGTATTGGAAACAACATTGTCATATGTCTTTTCATTGATCTAAATAGTACGAAACCTCACTCTATGATTCGAAGTTAAAATCCTCAAATTTGGTATAATAGTGACTTTTTTCACGTTTTTCATGTAGTTTGATATTACGTAAATATATTCATTTTTACCAATATTTCGATACTATTTCATGTAGTATCACGATATGTGATTTGGCCTTCAAATCTCAGAATTTCGCATAATATTGCATTTTAAGCAAGTTTTCTTGCATTTTGTTTCGTACGAAAAATCATCGAATTTAGCAATATTTTGACGTTTATCATCCCCTTTTCCTTTATGTGATTTAATCAAAATATCATCGAATTAGGCAATATTTTGCCGTTTTTCCACGTTTTTGTGAATTTTCAGTTTATTAGTATTAATTCATTAAATATACATTAAAAATGATGCAAACACATAATTGATTAGATAGTAACCTTAAATACTTCATTTTCAATCATCTATTTGTTTCTCGGTAAAATACTGAGTAAGATATTGAAAAGGGGAGAAGTTCGGTTTTTATTGCATATATCGACTTTTCATCCGGAATAGAGCGGTTTTATGTGTACATCTTCCATCGGTAATATAAACGGAAAATCAGGAACATTTTAGTTAATTCTAATGAAAACACATTGATTTTTATCATTTGTATTGGAAACAACATTGTCATATGTCTTTTCTTGGATCTATATAATACGAAACCTCGCATTATGATTCGAAGTTAAAATCCTCAAATTTGGTATAATCGTGACTTTTTTCACGTTTTTCATGTAGTTTGATATTACGTAAATATATTCATTTTTACCAATATTTCGATACTATTTCATATAGTATCACGATATGTGATTTGGCCTTCAAATCTCAGAATTTCGAATAATATTGCATTTTAAGCAAGTTTTCTTGCATTTTGTTTCGTACGAGAAATCATCGAATTTAGCAATATTTTGACGTTCATCATTCCCTTTTCCTTTATGTGATTTAATCAAAATATCATCGAATTAGGCAATATTTTGCCGTTTTTCCACGTTTTTGTGAATTTTCAGTTTATTAGTATTAACTCAATAAATATACAATAAAAATGATGCAAACACATAATTGATTAGATTATAACCTTAAATACTTCATTTTCAATCATCTATTTGTTTCTCTTTAAAATACTGAGAAAGTTATTGAAAAGGGGAGAAGTTCTGTTTTTATAGCATAAATCGACGTTTCAGCCGGATTACAGTGGTTTTACGTCTACATCTTCCATCGGTAATATAAACGAAAAATCAGGAACATTTCAGTTAATTCTAATGAAAACACATTGATTTTTATAATTTGTATTGGAAACAACATTGTCATATGTCTTTTCATGGATCTAAATAGTACGAAACCTCGCTTTATGATTCGAAGTTAAAATCCTCAAATTTGGTATAATAGTGACTTTTTTCACTTTTTTCATGTAGTTTGATATTACGTATATATATTAATTTTTACCAATATTTCGATACTAATTCATGTAGTGTCACGATATGTGATTTGGCCTTCAAATCTCAGATTTTCGCATAATATTGCATTTTAAGGAAGTTTTCTTGCATTTTGTTTCGTACGAAAAATCATCGAATTTAGCAATGTTTTGACGTTTATCATCCCCTTTTCCTTTATGTGATTTAATTAAAATATCATCGAATTATGCAATATTTTGCCGTTTTTCCATGTTTTTGTGAATTTTCAGTTTATTAGTATTAATTCATTAAATATACAATAAAAATGATGCAAACACATAATTGATTAGATAGTAACCTTAAATACTTCATTTTCAATCATCTATTTGTTTCTCGTTAAAATACTGAGTAAGATATTGACAAGGGGAGAAGCTCGGTTTTTATTGCTTATATCGACTTTTCAGCCGGAATAGAGCGGTTTTACGTGTACATCTTCCATCGGTAATATAAACGGAAAATCAGAAACATTTCAGTTAATTCTAATGAAAACACATTGATATTTATCATTTGTATTGGAAACAACATTGTCATATGTCTTTTCTTGGATCTAAATAATACGAAACCTCGCATTATGATTCGAAGTTAAAATCTTCAAATTTGGTATAATCGTGACTTTTTTCACGTTTTTCATGTAGTTTGATATTACGTAAATATATTCATTTTTACCAATATTTCGATACTATTTCATGTAGTATCACGATATGTGATTTGGCCTTCAAATCTCAGAATTTCGCATAATATTGCATTTTAAGCAAGTTTTCTTGCATTTTGTTTCGTACGAGAAATCATCGAATTTAGCAATTATTTGACGTTTATCATTGCCTTTTCCTTTATGTGATTTAATAAAAATATCATCGAATTAGGAAATATTGTGCCGTTTTTCCCCGTTTTTGTAAATTTTCAGTTTATTAGTATTAACTTAATAAATATACAATAAAAATGATGCAAACACATAATTGATTAGATAATAACCTTAAATACTTCATTTTCAATCATCTATTTGTTTCTATTTAAAATACTGAGTAAGATATTGAAAAGGGGAGAAGTTCTGTTTTTATTGCATATATCGACGTTTCAGCCGGATTAGAGCGGTTTTACGTGTACATCTTCCATCGGTAATATAAACGAAAAATCAGGAACATTTCAGTTAATTCTAATGAAAACACATTGATTTTTATAATTTGTATTGGAAACAACATTGTCATATGTGTTTTCATGGATCTAAATAGAACAAAACCTCGCTTTATGATTCGAAGTTAAAATCCTCAAATTTGGTATAATAGTGACTTTTTCACGTTTTTCATGTAGTTTGATATTACGTAAATATATTCATTTTTACCAATATTTCGATACTATTTCATGTAGTATCACGATATGTGATTTGGCCTTCAAATCTCAGAATTTCGCATAATATTGCATTTTAAGCAAGTTTTCTTGCATTTTGTTTCGTACGAAAAATCATCGAATTTAGCAATATTTTGACGTTTATCATCCCCTTTTCCTTTATGTGATTTAATCAAAATATCATCGAATTAGGCAATATTTTGCCGTTTTTCCACGTTTTTGTGAATTTTCAGTTTATTAGTATTAATTCATTAAATATACATTAAAAATGATGCAAACACATAATTGATTAGATAGTAACCTAAAATACTTCATTTTCAATCATCTATTTGTCTCTCGTTAAAATACTGAGTAAGATATTGAAAAGGGGAGAAGTTCGGTTTTTATTGCATATATCGACTTTTCAGCCGGAATAGAGCGGTTTTATGTGTACATCTTCCATCGGTAATATAAACGGAAAATCAGGAACATTTTAGTTAATTCTAATGAAAACACATTGATTTTTATCATTTGTATTGGAAACAACATTGTCATATGTCTTTTCTTGGATCTATATAATACGAAACCTCGCATTATGATTCGAAGTTAAAATCCTCAAATTTGGTATAATCGTGACTTTTTTCACGTTTTTCATGTAGTTTGATATTACGTAAATATATTCATTTTTACCAATATTTCGATACTATTTCATATAGTATCACGATATGTGATTTGGCCTTCAAATCTCAGAATTTCGAATAATATTGCATTTTAAGCAAGTTTTCTTGCATTTTGTTTCGTACGAGAAATCATCGAATTTAGCAATATTTTGACGTTCATCATTCCCTTTTCCTTTATGTGATTTAATCAAAATATCATCGAATTAGGCAATATTTTGCCGTTTTTCCACGTTTTTGTGAATTTTCAGTTTATTAGTATTAACTCAATAAATATACAATAAAAATGATGCAAACACATAATTGATTAGATTATAACCTTAAATACTTCATTTTCAATCATCTATTTGTTTCTCTTTAAAATACTGAGAAAGTTATTGAAAAGGGGAGAAGTTCTGTTTTTATAGCATAAATCGACGTTTCAGCCGGATTACAGTGGTTTTACGTCTACACCTTCCATCGGTAATATAAACGAAAAATCAGGAACATTTCAGTTAATTCTAATGAAAACACATTGATTTTTATAATTTGTATTGGAAACAACATTGTCATATGTCTTTTCATGGATCTAAATAGTACGAAACCTCGCTTTATGATTCGAAGTTAAAATCCTCAAATTTGGTATAATCGTGACTTTTTTCACTTTTTTCATGTAGTTTGATATTACGTATATATATTAATTTTTACCAATATTTCGATACTAATTCATGTAGTGTCACGATATGTGATTTGGCCTTCAAATCTCAGATTTTCGCATAATATTGCATTTTAAGGAAGTTTTCTTGCATTTTGTTTCGTACGAAAAATCATCGAATTTAGCAATGTTTTGACGTTTATCATCCCCTTTTCCTTTATGTGATTTAATTAAAATATCATCGAATTAGGCAATATTTTGCCGTTTTTCCATGTTTTTGTGAATTTTCAGTTTATTAGTATTAATTCATTAAATATACAATAAAAATGATGCAAACACATAATTGATTAGATAGTAACCTTAAATACTTCATTTTCAATCATCTATTTGTTTCTCGTTAAAATACTGAGTAAGATATTGACAAGGGGAGAAGCTCGGTTTTTATTGCATATATCGACTTTTCAGCCGGAATAGAGCGGTTTTACGTGTACATCTTCCATCGGTAATATAAACGGAAAATCAGAAACATTTCACTTAATTCTAATGAAAACACATTGATATTTATCATTTGTATTGGAAACAACATTGTCATATGTCTTTTCTTGGATCTAAATAATACGAAACCTCGCATTATGATTCGAAGTTAAAATCTTCAAATTTGGTATAATCGTGACTTTTTTCACGTTTTTCATGTAGTTTGATATAACGTAAATATATTCATTTTTACCAATATTTCGATACTATTTCATGTAGTATCACGATATGTGATTTGGCCTTCAAATCTCAGAATTTCGCATAATATTGCATTTTAAGCAAGTTTTCTTGCATTTTGTTTCGTACGAGAAATCATCGAATTTAGCAATTATTTGACGTTTATCATTGCCTTTTCCTTTATGTGATTTAATAAAAATATCATCGAATTAGGAAATATTGTGCCGTTTTTCCCCGTTTTTGTAAATTTTCAGTTTATTAGTATTAACTTAATAAATATACAATAAAAATGATGCAAACACATAATTGATTAGATAATAACCTTAAATACTTCATTTTCAATCATCTATTTGTTTCTCTTTAAAATACTGAGTAAGATATTGAAAAGGGGAGAAGTTCTGTTTTTATTGCATATATCGACGTTTCAGCTGGATAAGAGCGGTTTTACGTGTACATCTTCGATCGGTAATATAAACGGAAAATCAGGAACATTTTAGTTAATTCTAATGAAAACACATTGATTTTTATCATTTGTATTGGAAACAACATTGTCATATGTCTTTTCATGGATCTAAATAGTACGAAACCTCGCTTTATGATTCGAAGTTAAAATCCTCAAATTTGGTATAATCGTGACTTTTTTCACGTTTTTCATGTAGTTTGATATTACGTAAATATATTCATTTTTACCAATATTTCGATACTATTTCATATAGAATCACGATATGTGATTTGGCCTTCAAATCTCAGAATTTCGAATAATATTGCATTTTAAGCAAGTTTTCTTGCATTTTGTTTCGTACGAGAAATCATCGAATTTAGCAATATTTTGACGTTCATCATTCCCTTTTCCTTTATGTGATTTAATCAAAATATCATCGAATTAGGCAATATTTTGCCGTTTTTCCACGTTTTTGTGAATTTTCATTTTATTAGTATTAACTCAATAAATATACAATAAAAATGATAAAAACACATAATTGATTAGATTATAACCTTAAATACTTCATTTTCAATCATCTATTTGTTTCTATTTAAAATACTGAGTAAGATATTGAAAAGGGGAGAAGTTCTGTTTTTATTGCATATATCGACGTTTCAGCCGGATTAGAGCGGTTTTACGTGTACATCTTCCATCGGTAATATAAACGAAAAATCAGGAACATTTCAGTTAATTCTAATGAAAACATATTGATTTTTATAATTTGTATTGGAAACAACATTGTCATATGTCTTTTCTTGGATCTAAATAATACGAAACCTCGCATTATGATTCGAAGTTAAAATCCTCAAATTTGGTATAATCGTGACTTTTTCACGTTTTTCATGTAGTTTGATATTACGTAAATATATTCATTTTTACCAATATTTCGATACTATTTCATGTAGTATCACGATATGTGATTTGGCCTTCAAATCTCAGAATTTCGCATAATATTGCATTTTAAGCAAGTTTTCTTGCATTTTGTTTCGTACGAAAAATCATCGAATTTAGCAATATTTTGACGTTTATCATCCCCTTTTCCTTTATGTGATTTAATCAAAATATCATCGAATTAGGCAATATTTTGCCGTTTTTCCATGTTTTTGTGAATTTTCAGTTTATTAGTATTAATTCATTAAATATACAATAAAAATGATGCAAACACATAATTGATTAGATAGTAACCTTAAATACTTCATTTTCAATCATCTATTTGTTTCTCGTTAAAATACTGAGTAAGATATTGACAAGGGGAGAAGCTCGGTTTTTATTGCATATATCGACTTTTCAGCCGGAATAGAGCGGTTTTACGTGTACATCTTCCATCGGTAATATAAACGGAAAATCAGAAACATTTCACTTAATTCTAATGAAAACACATTGATATTTATCATTTGTATTGGAAACAACATTGTCATATGTCTTTTCTTGGATCTAAATAATACGAAACCTCGCATTATGATTCGAAGTTAAAATCTTCAAATTTGGTATAATCGTGACTTTTTTCACGTTTTTCATGTAGTTTGATATAACGTAAATATATTCATTTTTACCAATATTTCGATACTATTTCATGTAGTATCACGATATGTGATTTGGCCTTCAAATCTCAGAATTTCGCATAATATTGCATTTTAAGCAAGTTTTCTTGCATTTTGTTTCGTACGAGAAATCATCGAATTTAGCAATTATTTGACGTTTATCATTGCCTTTTCCTTTATGTGATTTAATAAAAATATCATCGAATTAGGAAATATTGTGCCGTTTTTCCCCGTTTTTGTAAATTTTCAGTTTATTAGTATTAACTTAATAAATATACAATAAAAATGATGCAAACACATAATTGATTAGATAATAACCTTAAATACTTCATTTTCAATCATCTATTTGTTTCTCTTTAAAATACTGAGTAAGATATTGAAAAGGGGAGAAGTTCTGTTTTTATTGCATATATCGACGTTTCAGCTGGATAAGAGCGGTTTTACGTGTACATCTTCGATCGGTAATATAAACGGAAAATCAGGAACATTTTAGTTAATTCTAATGAAAACACATTGATTTTTATCATTTGTATTGGAAACAACATTGTCATATGTCTTTTCATGGATCTAAATAGTACGAAACCTCGCTTTATGATTCGAAGTTAAAATCCTCAAATTTGGTATAATCGTGACTTTTTTCACGTTTTTCATGTAGTTTGATATTACGTAAATATATTCATTTTTACCAATATTTCGATACTATTTCATATAGAATCACGATATGTGATTTGGCCTTCAAATCTCAGAATTTCGAATAATATTGCATTTTAAGCAAGTTTTCTTGCATTTTGTTTCGTACGAGAAATCATCGAATTTAGCAATATTTTGACGTTCATCATTCCCTTTTCCTTTATGTGATTTAATCAAAATATCATCGAATTAGGCAATATTTTGCCGTTTTTCCACGTTTTTGTGAATTTTCATTTTATTAGTATTAACTCAATAAATATACAATAAAAATGATAAAAACACATAATTGATTAGATTATAACCTTAAATACTTCATTTTCAATCATCTATTTGTTTCTATTTAAAATACTGAGTAAGATATTGAAAAGGGGAGAAGTTCTGTTTTTATTGCATATATCGACGTTTCAGCCGGATTAGAGCGGTTTTACGTGTACATCTTCCATCGGTAATATAAACGAAAAATCAGGAACATTTCAGTTAATTCTAATGAAAACACATTGATTTTTATAATTTGTATTGGAAACAACATTGTCATATGTCTTTTCTTGGATCTAAATAATACGAAACCTCGCATTATGATTCGAAGTTAAAATCCTCAAATTTGGTATAATCGTGACTTTTTCACGTTTTTCATGTAGTTTGATATTACGTAAATATATTCATTTTTACCAATATTTCGATACTATTTCATGTAGTATCACGATATGTGATTTGGCCTTCAAATCTCAGAATTTCGCATAATATTGCATTTTAAGCAAGTTTTCTTGCATTTTGTTTCGTACGAAAAATCATCGAATTTAGCAATATTTTGACGTTTATCATCCCCTTTTCCTTTATGTGATTTAATCAAAATATCATCGAATTAGGCAATATTTTGCCGTTTTTCCACGTTTTTGTGAATTTTCAGTTTATTAGTATTAATTCATTAAATATACATTAAAAATGATGCAAACACATAATTGATTAGATAGTAACCTAAAATACTTCATTTTCAATCATCTATTTGTTTCTCGTTAAAATACTGAGTAAGATATTGAAAAGGGGAGAAGTTCGGTTTTTATTGCATATATCGACTTTTCAGCCGGAATAGAGCGGTTTTATGTGTACATCTTCCATCGGTAATATAAACGGAAAATCAGGAACATTTTAGTTAATTCTAATGAAAACACATTGATTTTTATCATTTGTATTGGAAACAACATTGTCATATGTCTTTTCTTGGATCTATATAATACGAAACCTCGCATTATGATTCGAAGTTAAAATCCTCAAATTTGGTATAATCGTGACTTTTTTCACGTTTTTCATGTAGTTTGATATTACGTAAATATATTCATTTTTACCAATATTTCGATACTATTTCATATAGTATCACGATATGTGATTTGGCCTTCAAATCTCAGAATTTCGAATAATATTGCATTTTAAGCAAGTTTTCTTGCATTTTGTTTCGTACGAGAAATCATCGAATTTAGCAATATTTTGACGTTCATCATTCCCTTTTCCTTTATGTGATTTAATCAAAATATCATCGAATTAGGCAATATTTTGCCGTTTTTCCACGTTTTTGTGAATTTTCAGTTTATTAGTATTAACTCAATAAATATACAATAAAAATGATGCAAACACATAATTGATTAGATTATAACCTTAAATACTTCATTTTCAATCATCTATTTGTTTCTCTTTAAAATACTGAGAAAGTTATTGAAAAGGGGAGAAGTTCTGTTTTTATAGCATAAATCGACGTTTCAGCCGGATTACAGTGGTTTTACGTCTACACCTTCCATCGGTAATATAAACGAAAAATCAGGAACATTTCAGTTAATTCTAATGAAAACACATTGATTTTTATAATTTGTATTGGAAACAACATTGTCATATGTCTTTTCATGGATCTAAATAGTACGAAACCTCGCTTTATGATTCGAAGTTAAAATCCTCAAATTTGGTATAATCGTGACTTTTTTCACTTTTTTCATGTAGTTTGATATTACGTATATATATTAATTTTTACCAATATTTCGATACTAATTCATGTAGTGTCACGATATGTGATTTGGCCTTCAAATCTCAGATTTTCGCATAATATTGCATTTTAAGGAAGTTTTCTTGCATTTTGTTTCGTACGAAAAATCATCGAATTTAGCAATGTTTTGACGTTTATCATCCCCTTTTCCTTTATGTGATTTAATTAAAATATCATCGAATTAGGCAATATTTTGCCGTTTTTCCATGTTTTTGTGAATTTTCAGTTTATTAGTATTAATTCATTAAATATACAATAAAAATGATGCAAACACATAATTGATTAGATAGTAACCTTAAATACTTCATTTTCAATCATCTATTTGTTTCTCGTTAAAATACTGAGTAAGATATTGACAAGGGGAGAAGCTCGGTTTTTATTGCATATATCGACTTTTCAGCCGGAATAGAGCGGTTTTACGTGTACATCTTCCATCGGTAATATAAACGGAAAATCAGAAACATTTCAGTTAATTCTAATGAAAACACATTGATATTTATCATTTGTATTGGAAACAACATTGTCATATGTCTTTTCTTGGATCTAAATAATACGAAACCTCGCATTATGATTCGAAGTTAAAATCTTCAAATTTGGTATAATCGTGACTTTTTTCACGTTTTTCATGTAGTTTGATATAACGTAAATATATTCATTTTTACCAATATTTCGATACTATTTCATGTAGTATCACGATATGTGATTTGGCCTTCAAATCTCAGAATTTCGCATAATATTGCATTTTAAGCAAGTTTTCTTGCATTTTGTTTCGTACGAGAAATCATCGAATTTAGCAATTATTTGACGTTTATCATTGCCTTTTCCTTTATGTGATTTAATAAAAATATCATCGAATTAGGAAATATTGTGCCGTTTTTCCCCGTTTTTGTAAATTTTCAGTTTATTAGTATTAACTTAATAAATATACAATAAAAATGATGCAAACACATAATTGATTAGATAATAACCTTAAATACTTCATTTTCAATCATCTATTTGTTTCTCTTTAAAATACTGAGTAAGATATTGAAAAGGGAAGAAGTTCTGTTTTTATTGCATATATCGACGTTTCAGCTGGATTAGAGCGGTTTTACGTGTACATCTTCGATCGGTAATATAAACGGAAAATCAGGAACATTTTAGTTAATTCTAATGAAAACACATTGATTTTTATCATTTGTATTGGAAACAACATTGTCATATGTCTTTTCATGGATCTAAATAGTACGAAACCTCGCTTTATGATTCGAAGTTAAAATCCTCAAATTTGGTATAATCGTGACTTTTTTCACGTTTTTCATGTAGTTTGATATTACGTAAATATATTCATTTTTACCAATATTTCGATACTATTTCATATAGAATCACGATATGTGATTTGGCCTTCAAATCTCAGAATTTCGAATAATATTGCATTTTAAGCAAGTTTTCTTGCATTTTGTTTCGTACGAGAAATCATCGAATTTAGCAATATTTTGACGTTCATCATTCCCTTTTCCTTTATGTGATTTAATCAAAATATCATCGAATTAGGCAATATTTTGCCGTTTTTCCACGTTTTTGTGAATTTTCATTTTATTAGTATTAACTCAATAAATATACAATAAAAATGATAAAAACACATAATTGATTAGATTATAACCTTAAATACTTCATTTTCAATCATCTATTTGTTTCTATTTAAAATACTGAGTAAGATATTGAAAAGGGGAGAAGTTCTGTTTTTATTGCATATATCGACGTTTCAGCCGGATTAGAGCGGTTTTACGTGTACATCTTCCATCGGTAATATAAACGAAAAATCAGGAACATTTCAGTTAATTCTAATGAAAACACATTGATTTTTATAATTTGTATTGGAAACAACATTGTCATATGTGTTTTCATGGATCTAAATAGAACAAAACCTCGCTTTATGATTCGAAGTTAAAATCCTCAAATTTGGTATAATAGTGACTTTTTCACGTTTTTCATGTAGTTTGATATTACGTAAATATGTTAATTTTTACCAATATTTCAATACTAATTCATGTAGTGTCACGATATGTGATTTGGCCTTCAAATCTCAGAATTTCGCATAATATTGCATTTTAAGCAAGTTTTCTTGCATTTTGTTTCGTACGAGAAATCATCGAATTTAGCAATATTTTGACGTTTATCATTCCCTTTTCCTTTATGTGATATAATCAAAATATCATCGAATTAGGTAATATTTTGCCGTTTTTCCACGTTTTTGTGAATTTTCAGTTTATTAGTATTAACTCAATAAATATACAATAAAAATGATGCAAACACATAAGTGATTAGATAATAACCTTAAATACTTCATTTTCAATCAAATATTTGTTTCTCTTTTAAATACTGAGTAAGATATTGAAAAGGGGAGAAGTTCTGTTTTTATTGCATATATCGACGTTTCAGCCGGATTAGAGCGGTTTTACGTGTACATCTTCCATCGGTAATATAAACGGAAAATCAGGAACATTTTAGTTAATTCTAATGAAAACACATTGATTTTTATAATTTGTATTGGAAACAACATTGTCATATGTCTTTTCATTGATCTAAATAGTACGAAACCTCACTCTATGATTCGAAGTTAAAATCCTCAAATTTGGTATAATAGTGACTTTTTTCACGTTTTTCATGTAGTTTGATATTACGTAAATATATTCATTTTTACCAATATTTCGATACTATTTCATGTAGTATCACGATATGTGATTTGGCCTTCAAATCTCAGAATTTCGCATAATATTGCATTTTAAGCAAGTTTTCTTGCATTTTGTTTCGTACGAAAAATCATCGAATTTAGCAATATTTTGACGTTTATCATCCCCTTTTCCTTTATGTGATTTAATCAAAATATCATCGAATTAGGCAATATTTTGCCGTTTTTCCACGTTTTTGTGAATTTTCAGTTTATTAGTATTAATTCATTAAATATACATTAAAAATGATGCAAACACATAATTGATTAGATAGTAACCTTAAATACTTCATTTTCAATCATCTATTTGTTTCTCGTTAAAATACTGAGTAAGATATTGAAAAGGGGAGAAGTTCGGTTTTTATTGCATATATCGACTTTTCAGCCGGAATAGAGCGGTTTTATGTGTACATCTTCCATCGGTAATATAAACGGAAAATCAGGAACATTTTAGTTAATTCTAATGAAAACACATTGATTTTTATCATTTGTATTGGAAACAACATTGTCATATGTCTTTTCTTGGATCTATATAATACGAAACCTCGCATTATGATTCGAAGTTAAAATCCTCAAATTTGGTATAATCGTGACTTTTTTCACGTTTTTCATGTAGTTTGATATTACGTAAATATATTCATTTTTACCAATATTTCGATACTATTTCATATAGTATCACGATATGTGATTTGGCCTTCAAATCTCAGAATTTCGAATAATATTGCATTTTAAGCAAGTTTTCTTGCATTTTGTTTCGTACGAGAAATCATCGAATTTAGCAATATTTTGACGTTCATCATTCCCTTTTCCTTTATGTGATTTAATCAAAATATCATCGAATTAGGCAATATTTTGCCGTTTTTCCACGTTTTTGTGAATTTTCAGTTTATTAGTATTAACTCAATAAATATACAATAAAAATGATGCAAACACATAATTGATTAGATTATAACCTTAAATACTTCATTTTCAATCATCTATTTGTTTCTCTTTAAAATACTGAGAAAGTTATTGAAAAGGGGAGAAGTTCTGTTTTTATAGCATAAATCGACGTTTCAGCCGGATTACAGTGGTTTTACGTCTACACCTTCCATCGGTAATATAAACGAAAAATCAGGAACATTTCAGTTAATTCTAATGAAAACACATTGATTTTTATAATTTGTATTGGAAACAACATTGTCATATGTCTTTTCATGGATCTAAATAGTACGAAACCTCGCTTTATGATTCGAAGTTAAAATCCTCAAATTTGGTATAATCGTGACTTTTTTCACTTTTTTCATGTAGTTTGATATTACGTATATATATTAATTTTTACCAATATTTCGATACTAATTCATGTAGTGTCACGATATGTGATTTGGCCTTCAAATCTCAGATTTTCGCATAATATTGCATTTTAAGGAAGTTTTCTTGCATTTTGTTTCGTACGAAAAATCATCGAATTTAGCAATGTTTTGACGTTTATCATCCCCTTTTCCTTTATGTGATTTAATTAAAATATCATCGAATTAGGCAATATTTTGCCGTTTTTCCATGTTTTTGTGAATTTTCAGTTTATTAGTATTAATTCATTAAATATACAATAAAAATGATGCAAACACATAATTGATTAGATAGTAACCTTAAATACTTCATTTTCAATCATCTATTTGTTTCTCGTTAAAATACTGAGTAAGATATTGACAAGGGGAGAAGCTCGGTTTTTATTGCATATATCGACTTTTCAGCCGGAATAGAGCGGTTTTACGTGTACATCTTCCATCGGTAATATAAACGGAAAATCAGAAACATTTCAGTTAATTCTAATGAAAACACATTGATATTTATCATTTGTATTGGAAACAACATTGTCATATGTCTTTTCTTGGATCTAAATAATACGAAACCTCGCATTATGATTCGAAGTTAAAATCTTCAAATTTGGTATAATCGTGACTTTTTTCACGTTTTTCATGTAGTTTGATATAACGTAAATATATTCATTTTTACCAATATTTCGATACTATTTCATGTAGTATCACGATATGTGATTTGGCCTTCAAATCTCAGAATTTCGCCTAATATTGCATTTTAAGCAAGTTTTCTTGCATTTTGTTTCGTACGAGAAATCATCGAATTTAGCAATTATTTGACGTTTATCATTGCCTTTTCCTTTATGTGATTTAATAAAAATATCATCGAATTAGGAAATATTGTGCCGTTTTTCCCCGTTTTTGTAAATTTTCAGTTTATTAGTATTAACTTAATAAATATACAATAAAAATGATGCAAACACATAATTGATTAGATAATAACCTTAAATACTTCATTTTCAATCATCTATTTGTTTCTCTTTAAAATACTGAGTAAGATATTGAAAAGGGGAGAAGTTCTGTTTTTATTGCATATATCGACGTTTCAGCTGGATTAGAGCGGTTTTACGTGTACATCTTCGATCGGTAATATAAACGGAAAATCAGGAACATTTTAGTTAATTCTAATGAAAACACATTGATTTTTATCATTTGTATTGGAAACAACATTGTCATATGTCTTTTCATGGATCTAAATAGTACGAAACCTCGCTTTATGATTCGAAGTTAAAATCCTCAAATTTGGTATAATCGTGACTTTTTTCACGTTTTTCATGTAGTTTGATATTACGTAAATATATTCATTTTTACCAATATTTCGATACTATTTCATATAGAATCACGATATGTGATTTGGCCTTCAAATCTCAGAATTTCGAATAATATTGCATTTTAAGCAAGTTTTCTTGCATTTTGTTTCGTACGAGAAATCATCGAATTTAGCAATATTTTGACGTTCATCATTCCCTTTTCCTTTATGTGATTTAATCAAAATATCATCGAATTAGGCAATATTTTGCCGTTTTACCACGTTTTTGTGAATTTTCATTTTATTAGTATTAACTCAATAAATATACAATAAAAATGATAAAAACACATAATTGATTAGATTATAACCTTAAATACTTCATTTTCAATCATCTATTTGTTTCTATTTAAAATACTGAGTAAGATATTGAAAAGGGGAGAAGTTCTGTTTTTATTGCATATATCGACGTTTCAGCCGGATTAGAGCGGTTTTACGTGTACATCTTCCATCGGTAATATAAACGAAAAATCAGGAACATTTCAGTTAATTCTAATGAAAACACATTGATTTTTATAATTTGTATTGGAAACAACATTGTCATATGTGTTTTCATGGATCTAAATAGAACAAAACCTCGCTTTATGATTCGAAGTTAAAATCCTCAAATTTGGTATAATAGTGACTTTTTCACGTTTTTCATGTAGTTTGATATTACGTAAATATGTTAATTTTTACCAATATTTCAATACTAATTCATGTAGTGTCACGATATGTGATTTGGCCTTCAAATCTCAGAATTTCGCATAATATTGCATTTTAAGCAAGTTTTCTTGCATTTTGTTTCGTACGAGAAATCATCGAATTTAGCAATATTTTGACGTTTATCATTCCCTTTTCCTTTATGTGATATAATCAAAATATCATCGAATTAGGTAATATTTTGCCGTTTTTCCACGTTTTTGTGAATTTTCAGTTTATTAGTATTAACTCAATAAATATACAATAAAAATGATGCAAACACATAAGTGATTAGATAATAACCTTAAATACTTCATTTTCAATCAAATATTTGTTTCTCTTTAAAATACTGAGTAAGATATTGAAAAGGGGAGAAGTTCTGTTTTTATTGCATATATCGACGTTTCAGCCGGATTAGAGCGGTTTTACGTGTACATCTTCCATCGGTAATATAAACGGAAAATCAGGAACATTTTAGTTAATTCTAATGAAAACACATTGATTTTTATAATTTGTATTGGAAACAACATTGTCATATGTCTTTTCATTGATCTAAATAGTACGAAACCTCACTCTATGATTCGAAGTTAAAATCCTCAAATTTGGTATAATAGTGACTTTTTTCACGTTTTTCATGTAGTTTGATATTACGTAAATATATTCATTTTTACCAATATTTCGATACTATTTCATGTAGTATCACGATATGTGATTTGGCCTTCAAATCTCAGAATTTCGCATAATATTGCATTTTAAGCAAGTTTTCTTGCATTTTGTTTCGTACGAAAAATCATCGAATTTAGCAATATTTTGACGTTTATCATCCCCTTTTCCTTTATGTGATTTAATCAAAATATCATCGAATTAGGCAATATTTTGCCGTTTTTCCACGTTTTTGTGAATTTTCAGTTTATTAGTATTAATTCATTAAATATACATTAAAAATGATGCAAACACATAATTGATTAGATAGTAACCTTAAATACTTCATTTTCAATCATCTATTTGTTTCTCGTTAAAATACTGAGTAAGATATTGAAAAGGGGAGAAGTTCGGTTTTTATTGCATATATCGACTTTTCAGCCGGAATAGAGCGGTTTTATGTGTACATCTTCCATCGGTAATATAAACGGAAAATCAGGAACATTTTAGTTAATTCTAATGAAAACACATTGATTTTTATCATTTGTATTGGAAACAACATTGTCATATGTCTTTTCTTGGATCTATATAATACGAAACCTCGCATTATGATTCGAAGTTAAAATCCTCAAATTTGGTATAATCGTGACTTTTTTCACGTTTTTCATGTAGTTTGATATTACGTAAATATATTCATTTTTACCAATATTTCGATACTATTTCATATAGTTTCACGATATGTGATTTGGCCTTCAAATCTCAGAATTTCGAATAATATTGCATTTTAAGCAAGTTTTCTTGCATTTTGTTTCGTACGAGAAATCATCGAATTTAGCAATATTTTGACGTTCATCATTCCCTTTTCCTTTATGTGATTTAATCAAAATATCATCGAATTAGGCAATATTTTGCCGTTTTTCCACGTTTTTGTGAATTTTCAGTTTATTAGTATTAACTCAATAAATATACAATAAAAATGATGCAAACACATAATTGATTAGATTATAACCTTAAATACTTCATTTTCAATCATCTATTTGTTTCTCTTTAAAATACTGAGAAAGTTATTGAAAAGGGGAGAAGTTCTGTTTTTATAGCATAAATCGACGTTTCAGCCGGATTACAGTGGTTTTACGTCTACACCTTCCATCGGTAATATAAACGAAAAATCAGGAACATTTCAGTTAATTCTAATGAAAACACATTGATTTTTATAATTTGTATTGGAAACAACATTGTCATATGTCTTTTCATGGATCTAAATAGTACGAAACCTCGCTTTATGATTCGAAGTTAAAATCCTCAAATTTGGTATAATCGTGACTTTTTTCACTTTTTTCATGTAGTTTGATATTACGTATATATATTAATTTTTACCAATATTTCGATACTAATTCATGTAGTGTCACGATATGTGATTTGGCCTTCAAATCTCAGATTTTCGCATAATATTGCATTTTAAGGAAGTTTTCTTGCATTTTGTTTCGTACGAAAAATCATCGAATTTAGCAATGTTTTGACGTTTATCATCCCCTTTTCCTTTATGTGATTTAATTAAAATATCATCGAATTAGGCAATATTTTGCCGTTTTTCCATGTTTTTGTGAATTTTCAGTTTATTAGTATTAATTCATTAAATATACAATAAAAATGATGCAAACACATAATTGATTAGATAGTAACCTTAAATACTTCATTTTCAATCATCTATTTGTTTCTCGTTAAAATACTGAGTAAGATATTGACAAGGGGAGAAGCTCGGTTTTTATTGCATATATCGACTTTTCAGCCGGAATAGAGCGGTTTTACGTGTACATCTTCCATCGGTAATATAAACGGAAAATCAGAAACATTTCAGTTAATTCTAATGAAAACACATTGATATTTATCATTTGTATTGGAAACAACATTGTCATATGTCTTTTCTTGGATCTCAATAATACGAAACCTCGCATTATGATTCGAAGTTAAAATCTTCAAATTTGATATAATCGTGACTTTTTTCACGTTTTTCATGTAGTTTGATATAACGTAAATATATTCATTTTTACCAATATTTCGATACTATTTCATGTAGTATCACGATATGTGATTTGGCCTTCAAATCTCAGAATTTCGCATAATATTGCATTTTAAGCAAGTTTTCTTGCATTTTGTTTCGTACGAGAAATCATCGAATTTAGCAATTATTTGACGTTTATCATTGCCTTTTCCTTTATGTGATTTAATAAAAATATCATCGAATTAGGAAATATTGTGCCGTTTTTCCCCGTTTTTGTAAATTTTCAGTTTATTAGTATTAACTTAATAAATATACAATAAAAATGATGCAAACACATAATTGATTAGATAATAACCTTAAATACTTCATTTTCAATCATCTATTTGTTTCTCTTTAAAATACTGAGTAAGATATTGAAAAGGGGAGAAGTTCTGTTTTTATTGCATATATCGACGTTTCAGCTGGATTAGAGCGGTTTTACGTGTACATCTTCGATCGGTAATATAAACGGAAAATCAGGAACATTTTAGTTAATTCTAATGAAAATACATTGATTTTTATCATTTGTATTGGAAACAACATTGTCATATGTCTTTTCATGGATCTAAATAGTACGAAACCTCGCTTTATGATTCGAAGTTAAAATCCTCAAATTTGGTATAATCGTGACTTTTTTCACGTTTTTCATGTAGTTTGATATTACGTAAATATATTCATTTTTACCAATATTTCGATACTATTTCATATAGTATCACGATATGTGATTTGGCCTTCAAATCTCAGAATTTCGAATAATATTGCATTTTAAGCAAGTTTTCTTGCATTTTGTTTCGTACGAGAAATCATCGAATTTAGCAATATTTTGACGTTCATCATTCCCTTTTCCTTTATGTGATTTAATCAAAATATCATCGAATTAGGCAATATTTTGCCGTTTTTCCACGTTTTTGTGAATTTTCATTTTATTAGTATTAACTCAATAAATATACAATAAAAATGATAAAAACACATAATTGATTAGATTATAACCTTAAATACTTCATTTTCAATCATCTATTTGTTTCTATTTAAAATACTGAGTAAGATATTGAAAAGGGGAGAAGTTCTGTTTTTATTGCATATATCGACGTTTCAGCCGGATTATAGCGGTTTTACGTGTACATCTTCCATCGGTAATATAAACGAAAAATCAGGAACATTTCAGTTAATTCTAATGAAAACACATTGATTTTTATAATTTGTATTGGAAACAACATTGTCATATGTGTTTTCATGGATCTAAATAGAACAAAACCTCGCTTTATGATTCGAAGTTAAAATCCTCAAATTTGGTATAATAGTGACTTTTTCACGTTTTTCATGTAGTTTGATATTACGTAAATATGTTAATTTTTACCAATATTTCAATACTAATTCATGTAGTGTCACGATATGTGATTTGGCCTTCAAATCTCAGAATTTCGCATAATATTGCATTTTAAGCAAGTTTTCTTGCATTTTGTTTCGTACGAGAAATCATCGAATTTAGCAATATTTTGACGTTTATCATTCCCTTTTCCTTTATGTGATATAATCAAAATATCATCGAATTAGGTAATATTTTGCCGTTTTTCCACGTTTTTGTGAATTTTCAGTTTATTAGTATTAACTCAATAAATATACAATAAAAATGATGCAAACACATAATTGATTAAATTATAACCTTAAATACTTCATTTTCAATCATCTATTTGTTTCTCTTTAAAATACTGAGTAAGATATTGAAAAGGGGAGAAGTTCTGTTTTTATTGCATATATCGACGTTTCAGCCGGATTAGAGCGGTTTTACGTGTACATCTTCCATCGGTAATATAAACGGAAAATTAGGAACATTTTAGTTAATTCTAATGAAAACACATTGATTTTTATCATTTGCATTGAAAACAACATTGTCATATGTCTTTTCTTGGATCTATATAATACGAAACCTCGCATTATGATTCGAAGTTAAAATCCTCAAATTTGGTATAATCGTGACTTTTTTCACGTTTTTCATGAAGTTTGATATTACGTAAATATATTCATTTTTACCAATATTTCGATACTATTTCATGTAGTATCACGATATGTGATTTGGCCTTCAAATCTCAGAATTTCGCATAATATTGCATTTTAAGCAAGTTATCTTGCATTTTGTTTCGTACGAGAAATCATCGAATTTAGCAATATTTTGACGTTTATCATTCCCTTTTCCTTTATGTGATTTAATCAAAATATCATCGAATTAGGCAATATTTTGCCGTTTTTCCACGTTTTTGTGAATTTTCAGTTTATTAGTATTATCTCAATAAATATAGAATAAAAATGATGCAAACACATAATTGATTAAATTATAACCTTAAATACTTCATTTTCAATCATCTATTTGTTTCTCTTTAAAATACTGAGTAAGATATTGAAAAGGGGAGAAGTTCTGTTTTTATTGCATATATCGACGTTTCAGCCAGATTAGAGCGGTTTTACGTGTACATCTTCCATCGGTAATATAAACGGAAAATCAGGAACATTTTAGTTAATTCTATTGAAAACACATTGATTTTTATAACTTGTATTGGAAACACCATTGTCATATGTCTTTTCATGGATCTAAATAGTACGAAACCTCGCTTTATGATTCGAAGTTAAAATCCTCAAATTTGGTATAATAGTGACTTTTTTCACGTTTTTCATGTAGTTTGATATTACGTAAATATATTCATTTTTACCAATATTTCGATACTATTTCATGTAGTATCACGATATGTGATTTGCCCTTCAAATCTCAGAATTTCGCATAATATTGCATTTTAAGCAAGTTTTATAGCATTTTGTTTCGTACGAAAAATCATCGAATTTAGCAATATTTTGACGTTTATCATCCCCTTTTCCTTTATGTGATTTAATCAACAATCATCGAATTAGGCAATATTTTGCCGTTTTTCCACGTTTTTGTGAATTTTCAGTTTATTAGTATTAATTCATTAAATGTACAATAAAAAATGATGCAAACACATAATTGATTAGATAGTAACCTTAAATAGTTCATTTTCAATCATCTATTTGTTTCTCGTTAAAATACTGAGTAAGATATTAAAAAGGGGACAAGTTCGGTTTTTATTGCATATATCGACTTTTCAGCCGGAATAGAGCGGTTTTATGTGTACATCTTCCATCGGTAATATAAACGGAAAATAAGGAACATTTTAGTTAATTCTAATGAAAACACATTGATTTTTATCATTTGTATTGGAAACAACATTGTCATGTCTTTTCTTGGATCTATATAATACGAAACCTCGCATTATGATTCGAAGTTAAAATCCTCAAATATGGTATAATCGAAACTTTTTTCACGTTTTTCATGTAGTTTGATATTACGTAAATATATTCATTTTTACCAATATTTCGATACTATTTCATGTAGTATCACGATATGTGATTTGGCCTTCAAATCTCAGAATTTCGCATAATATTGCATTTTAAGCAAGTTTTCTTGCATTTTGTTTCTTACGAGAAATCATCGAATTTAGCAATTATTTGATGTTTATCATTGCCTTTTCCTTTATGTGATTTAATAAAAATATCATCGAATTAGGAAATATTGAGCCGTTTTTCCCCGTTTTTGTAAATTTTCAGTTTATTAGTATTAACTCAATAAATATACAATAAAAATGATGCAAACACATAATTGATTAGATAATAACCTTAAATACTTCATTTTCAATCATCTATTTGTTTCTCTTTAAAATACTGAGTAAGATATTGAAAAGGGGAGAAGTTCTGTTTTTATTGCATATATCGACGTTTCAGCTGGATTTGAGCGGTTTTACGTGTACATCTTCGATCGGTAATATAAACGGAAAATCAGGAACATTTTAGTTAATTCTAATGAAAACACATTGATTTTTATCATTTGTATTGGAAACAACATTGTCATATGTCTTTTCATGGATCTAAATAGTACGAAACCTCGCTTTATGATTCGAAGTTAAAATCCTCAAATTTGGTATAATAGTGACTTTTTTCACGTTTTTCATGTAGTTTGATATTACGTAAATATATTCATTTTTACCAATATTTCGATACTATTTCATGTAGTATCACGATATGTGATTTGGCCTTCAAGTCTCAGAATTTCGCATAATATTGCATTTTAAGCAAGTTTTATAGCATTTTGTTTCGTACGAAAAATCATCGAATTTAGCAATATTTTGACGTTTATCATCCCCTTTTCCTTTACGTGATTTAATCAAAATATCATCGAATTAGGCAATATTTTGCCGTTTTTCCACGTTTTTGTGAATTTTCAGTTTATTAGTATTAACTCAATAAATATACAATAAAAATGATGCAAACACATAATTGATAAGATTATAACCTTAAAAACTTCATTTTCAATCGTCTATTTGTTTCTCTTTAAAATACTGAGTAAGATATTGAAAAGGGGAGAAGTTCTGTTTTTATTGCATATATCGACGTTTCAGCCGGATTAGAGCGGTTTTACGTGTACATCTTCCATCGGTAATATAAACGGAAAATCAGGAACATTTTAGTTAATTCTAATGAAAACACATTGATTTTTATAACTTATATTGGAAATAACATTGTCATATGTCTTTTCATGGATCTAAATAGTACGAAACCTCGCTTTATGATTCGATGTTAAAATCCTCAAATTTGGTATAATAGTGACTTTTTTCACGTTTTTCATGTAGTTTGATATTACGTAAATATATTCATTTTTACCAATATTTCGATACTATTTCATGTAGTATCACGATATGTGATTTGGCCTTCAAGTCTCAGAATTTCGCATAATATTGCATTTTAAGCAAGTTTTATAGCATTTTGTTTCGTACGAAAAATCATCGAATTTAGCAATATTTTGACGTTTATCATCCCCTTTTCCTTTATGTGATTTAATCAAAATATCATCGAATTAGGCAATATTTTGCCGTTTTTCCACGTTTTTGTGAATTTTCAGTTTATTAGTATTAATTCATTAAATATACAATAAAAATGATGCAAACACATAATTAATTAGATAGTAACCTTGAATACTTCATTTTCAATCATCTATTTGTTTCTCGTTAAAATACTGAGTAAGATATTGAAAAGGGGAGAAGTTCGGTTTTTATTGCATATATCGACTTTTCAGCCGGAATAGAGCGGTTTTATGTTTACATCTTCCATCGGTAATATAAACGGAAAATCAGGAACATTTTAATTAATTCTAATGAAAACACATTGATTTTTATCATTTGTATTGGAAACAACATTGTCATATGTCTTTTCTTGAATCTATATAATACGAAACCTCGCATTATGATTCGAAGTTAAAATCCTCAAATTTGGTATAATCGTGACTTTTTTCACGTTTTTCATGTAGTTTGATATTACTTAAATATATTCATTTTTACCAATATTTCGATACTATTTCATGAAGTATCACGATATGTGATTTGGCCTTCAAATCTCAGAATTTCGCATAATATTGCATTTTAAGCAAGTTTTCTTGCATTTTGTTTCGTACGAGAAATCATCGAATTTAGCAATATTTTGACGTTTATCATTCCATTTTCCTTTATGTGATTTAATAAAAATATCATCGAATTAGGAAATATTGTGCCGTTTTTCCCCGTTTTTGTAAATTTTCAGTTTATTAGTATTAACTCAATAAATATACAATAAAAATGATGCAAACACATAATTGATTAGATAATAACCTTAAATACTTCATTTTCAATCATCTGTTTGTTTCTCTTTAAAATACTGAGTAGGATATTGAAAAGGGGAGAAGTTCTGTTTTTATTGCATATATCGACGTTTCAGCCGGATTAGAGCAGTTTTACGTGTACATCTTCCATCGGTAATATAAACGGAAAATCAGGAACATTTTAGTTAATTCTAATGAAAACACATTGATTTTTATAATTTGTATTGGAAACAACATTGTCATATGTCTTTTCATGGATCTAAATAGTACGAAACCTCGCTTTATGATTCGAAGGTAAAATCCTCAAATTTAGTATAATAGTGACTTTTTTCACGTTTTTCATGTAGTTTGATATTACGTAAATATATTAATTTTTACCAATATTTCGATACTATTTCATGTAGTATCACGATATGTGATTTGGCCTTCAAATCTCAGAATTTCGCATAATATTGCATTTTAAGCAAGTTTTATAGCATTTTGTTTCGTACGAAAAATCATGGAATTTAGCAATATTTTGACGTTTATCATCCCCTTTTCCTTTATGTGATTTAATCAAAATATCATCGAATTAGGCAATATTTTGCCGTTTTTCCACGTTTTTGTGAATTTTCAGTTTATTAGTATTAACTCAATAAATATACAATAAAAATGATGCAAACACATAATTGATTAGATAATAACCTTAATTACTTCATTTTCAATCATCTATTTGTTTCTCTTTAAAATACTGAGTAAGATATTAAAAAGGGGAGAAGTTCTGTTTTTATTGCATATATCGACGTTTCAGCCGGATTAGAGCGGTTTTACGTGTACATCTTACATCGATAATATAAACGGAAAATCAGGAACATTTCAGTTAATTCTAATGAAAACACATTGATTTTTATAATTTGTATTGGAAACAACATTGTCATATGTCTTTTCATGGATCTAAATAGTACGAAACCTCGCTTTATGATTCGAAGTTAAAATCCTCAAATTTGGTATAATAGTGACTTTTTTCACGTTTTTCATGTAGTTTGATATTACGTAAATATATTCATTTTTACCAATATTTCGATACTATTTCATGTAGTATCACGATATGTGATTTGGCCTTCAAATCTCAGAATTTCGCATAATATTGCATTTTAAGCAAGTTTTCTTGCATTTTGTTTCTTACGAGAAATCATCGAATTTAGCAATTATTTGACGTTTATCATTGCCTTTTCCTTTATGTGATTTAATAAAAATATCATCGAATTAGGAAATATTGTGCCGTTTTTCCCCGTTTTTGTAAATTTTCAGTTTATTAGTATTAACTCAATAAATATACAATAAAAATGATGCAAACACATAATTGATTAGATAATAACCTTAAATACTTCATTTTCAATCATCTATTTGTTTCTCTTTAAAATACTGAGTAAGATATTGAAAAGGGGAGAAGTTCTGTTTTTATTGCATATATCGACGTTTCAGCTGGATTAGAGCGGTTTTACGTTTACATCTTCGATCGGTAATATAAACGGAAAATCAGGAACATTTTAGTTAATTCTAATGAAAACACATTGATTTTTATAATTTGTATTGGAAACAACATTGTCATATGTCTTTTCATGGATCTAAATAGTACGAAACCTCGCTTTATGATTCGAAGTTAAAATCCTCAAATTTGGTATAATAGTGACTTTTTTCACGTTTTTCATGTAGTTTGATATTACGTAAATATATTCATTTTTACCAATATTTCGATACTATTTCATGTAGTATCACGATATGTGATTTGGCCTTCAAATCTCAGAATTTCGCATAATATTGCATTTTAAGCAAGTTTTATAGCATTTTGTTTCGTACGAAAAATCATCGAATTTAGCAATATTTTGACGTTTATCATCCCCTTTTCCTTTACGTGATTTAATCAAAATATCATCGAATTAGGCAATATTTTGCCGTTTTTCCACGTTTTTGTGAATTTTCAGTTTATTAGTATTAACTCAATAAATATACAATAAAAATGATGCAAACACATAATTGATAAGATTATAACCTTAAAAACTTCATTTTCAATCGTCTATTTGTTTCTCTTTAAAATACTGAGTAAGATATTGAAAAGGGGAGAAGTTCTGTTTTTATTGCATATATCGACGTTTCAGCCGGATTAGAGCGGTTTTACGTGTACATCTTACATCGATAATATAAACGGAAAATCAGGAACATTTTAGTTAATTCTAATGAAAACACATTGATTTTTATAATTTATATTGGAAATAACATTGTCATATGTCTTTTCATGGATCTAAATAGTACGAAACCTCGCTTTATGATTCGATGTTAAAATCCTCAAATTTGGTATAATAGTGACTTTTTTCACGTTTTTCATGTAGTTTGATATTACGTAAATATATTCATTTTTACCAATATTTCGATACTATTTCATGTAGAATCACGATATGTGATTTGGCCTTCAAATCTCAGAATTTCGCATAATATTGCATTTTAAGCAAGTTTTATAGCATTTTGTTTCGTACGAAAAATCATCGAATTTAGCAATATTTTGACGTTTATCATCCCCTTTTCCTTTATGTGATTTAATGAAAATATCATCGAATTAGGCAATATTTTGCCGTTTTTCCACGTTTTTGTGAATTTTCAGTTTATTAGTATTAATTCATTAAATATACAATAAAAATGATGCAAACACATAATTAATTAGATAGTAACCTTGAATACTTCATTTTCAATCATCTATTTGTTTCTCGTTAAAATACTGAGTAAGATATTGAAAAGGGGAGAAGTTCGGTTTTTATTGCATATATCGACTTTTCAGCCGGAATAGAGCGGTTTTATGTGTACATCTTCCATCGGTAATATAAACGGAAAATCAGGAACATTTTAATTAATTCTAATGAAAACACATTGATTTTTATCATTTGTATTGGAAACAACATTGTCATGTCTTTTCATGGATCTAAATAGTACGAAACCTCGCTTTATGATTCGAAGGTAAAATCCTCAAATTTAGTATAATAGTGACTTTTTCACGTTTTTCATGTAGTTTGATATTACGTAAATATATTAATTTTTACCAATATTTCGATACTATTTCATGTAGTATCACGATATGTGATTTGGCCTTCAAATCTCAGAATTTCGCATAATATTGCATTTTAAGCAAGTTTTATAGCATTTTGTTTCGTACGAAAAATCATGGAATTTAGCAATATTTTGACGTTTATCATCCTCTTTTCCTTTATGTGATTTAATCAAAATATCATCGAATTAGGCAATATTTTGCCGTTTTTCCACGTTTTTGTGAATTTTCAGTTTATTAGTATTAACTCAATAAATATACAATAAAAATGATGCAAACACATAATTGATTAGATAATAACCTTAATTACTTCATTTTCAATCATCTATTTGTTTCTCTTTAAAATACTGAGTAAGATATTAAAAAGGGGAGAAGTTCTGTTTTTATTGAATATATCGACGTTTCAGCCGGATTAGAGCGGTTTTACGTGTACATCTTACATCGATAATATAAACGGAAAATCAGGAACATTTCAGTTAATTCTAATGAAAACACATTGATTTTTATAATTTGTATTGGAAACAACATTGTCATATGTCTTTTCATGGATCTAAATAGTACGAAACCTTGCTTTATGATTCCAAGTTAAAATCCTCAAATTTGGTATAATAGTTACTTTTTTCACGTTTTTCATGTAGTTTGATATTACGTATATATATTCATTTTTACCAATATTTCGATACTAATTCATGTAGTGTCACGATATGTAATTTGGCCTTCAAATCTCAGAATTTCGAATAATATTGCATTTAAAGCAAGTTTTCTTGCATTTTGTTTCTTACGAAAAATCATCGAATTTAGCAATATTTTGACGTTTATCATCCCCTTTTCCTTTATGTGATTTAATCAAAATATAATCGAATTAGGCAATATTTTGCCGTTTTTCCACGTTGTTGTTAATTTTCAGTTTATTAGTATTAACTCAATAAATATACAATAAAAATGATGATTAGAAAATAACCTTAATTACTTCATTTTCAATCATCTATTTGTTTCTCTTTAAAATACTGAGTAAGATATTGAAAAGGGGAGAAGTTCTGTTTTTATTGCATATATCGACTTTTCAGCCGGATTAGAGCGGTTTTACGTGTACATCTTCCATCGGTAATATAAACGGAAAATCTGGAACATTTTAGTTAATTCTAATGAAAACACATTGATTTTTATCATCTGTATTGGAAACAACATTGTCAAATGTCTTTTTTGGATCTAAATAATACGAAACCTCGCATTATGATTCGAATTTAAAATCCTCAAATTTGGTATAATCGTGACTTTTTTCACGTTTTTCATGTAGTTTGATATTACGTAAATATATTCATTTTTACCAATATTTCGATACTATTTCATGTAGTATCACGATATGTGGTTTGGCCTTCAAATCTCAGAATTTCGCATAATATTGCATTTTAAGCAAGTTTTCTTGCATTTTGTTTCGTACGAGAAATCATCGAATTTAGCAATATTTTGACGTTCATCATCCCCTTTTCCTTTATGTGATTTAATCAAAATATCATCGAATTAGGCAATATTTCGCCGTTTTTCCACGTTTTTGTGAATTTTCAGTTTATTAATATTAATTCATTAAATATACAATAATAATGATGCAAACACATAATTGATTAGATAGTAACCTTAAATACTTCATTTTCAATCATCTATTTGTTTCTCGTTAACATACTGAGTAAGATATTGAAAAGGGGAGAAGTTCTGTTTTTATTGCATATATTGACGTTTCAGCCGGATTAGAGCGGTTTTACGTGTACATCTTCCATCGGTAATATAAACGGAAAATTAGGAACATTTTAGTTAATTCTAATGAAAACACATTGATTTTTATCATTTGTATTGGAAACAACATTGTCATATGTCTTTTCATGCATCTAAATAGTACGAAACCTCTCTTTATGATTCGAAGTTAAAATCCTCAAATTTGGTATAACAGTGACTTTTTTCACGTTTTTCATGCAGTTTGATATTACGTAAATATATTCATTTTTACCAATATTTCGATACTATTTCATGTAGTATCACGATATGTGATTTGGCCTTCAAATCTCAGAATTTCGCATAATATTGCATTTTAATTAAGTTTTATAGCATTTTGTTTCGTACGAAAAATCATCGAATTAAGCAATATTTTGACGTTTATCATCCCCATTTCCTTTATGTGATTTAATCAAAATATCATCGAATTAGGCAATATTTTGCCGTTTTTCCACGTTTTTTTGAATTTTCAGTATACTAGTATTAATTCATTAAATATACAATAAAAATGATGCAAACACATAATTGATTAGATAGTAACCTTAAATACTTCATTTTCAATCATCTATTTGTTTCTCGTTAACATACTGAGTAAGATATTGAAAAGGGGAGAAGTTCTGTTTTTATTGCATATATTGACGTTTCAGCCGGATTAGAGCGGTTTTACGTGTACATCTTCCATCGGTAATATAAACGGAAAATTAGGAACATTTTAGTTAATTCTAATGAAAACACATTGATTTTTATCATTTGTATTGGAAACAACATTGTCATATGTCTTTTCATGCATCTAAATAGTACGAAACCTCTCTTTATGATTCGAAGTTAAAATCCTCAAATTTGGTATAATAGTGACTTTTTTCACGTTTTTCATGCAGTTTGATATTACGTAAATATATTCATTTTTACCAATATTTCGATACTATTTCATGTAGTATCACGATATGTGATTTGGCCTTCAAATCTCAGAATTTCGCATAATATTGCATTTTAAGCAAGTTTTATAGCATTTTGTTTCGTACGAAAAATCATCGAATTAAGCAATATTTTGACGTTTATCATCCCCTTTTCCTTTATGTGATTTAATCAAAATATCATCGAATTAGGCAATATTTTGCCGTTTTTCCACGTTTTTGTGAATTTTCAGTTTATTAGTATTAATTCATTAAATATACAATAAAAATGATGCAAACACATAATTGATTAAATAATAACCTTAATTACTTAATTTTCAATCATCTATTTGTTTCTCTTTAAAATACTGAGCAAGATATTGAAAAGGGGAGTTCTGTTTTTATTGCATATATCGACTTTTCAGTCGGAATAGTGCGGTTTTACGTGTATATCTTTCATCGGTAATATAAAAGGAAAATTAGGAACATTTTAGTTAATTCTAATGAAAACACATTGATTTTTATCATTTGTATTTGAAACAACATTGTCATATGTCTTTTCTTGGATCTAAATAATACGAAACCTCGCATTATGATTCGAAGTTAAAATCCTCAAATTTGGTATAATAGGGACTTTTTTCACGTTTTTCATGTAGTTCGATATTACGTAAATATATTTATTTTTACCAATATTTCGATACTATTTCATGTAGTATCACGATATGTGATTTGGCCTTCAAATCTCAGAATTTCGCATAATATTGCATTTTTAGAAAGTTTTATAGCATTTTGTTTCGTACGAAAAATCATCGAATTTAGCAATATTTTGACGTTTATCATCCCCTTTTCCTTTATGTGATTTAATCAAAATATCATCGAATTAGGCAATATTTTGCCGTTTTTCCACGTTTTTGTGAATTTTCAGTTTATTAGTATTAACTCAATAAATATACAATAAAAATGATGCAAACACATAATTGATTAGATAATAACCTTAAATACTTCATTTTCAATCATCTATTTGTTTCTCTTTAAAATACTGAGTAAGATATTGAAAAGGGGAGAAGTTCTGTTTTTATTGCATATATCGACGTTTCAGCCGGATTAGAGCGGTTTTACGTGTATATCTTCCATCGGTAATATAAACGGAAAATCAGGAACATTTTAGTTAATTCTAATGAAAAACATTGATTTTTATCATTTGTATTGGAAACAACATTGTCATATGTCTTTTCTTGGATCTAAATAATACGACACCTCGCATTATGATTCGAAGTTAAAATCCTAAAATTTGGTATAATCGTGACTTTTTTCACGTTTTTCATGTAGTTTGATATTACGTAAATATATTCATTTTTACCAATATTTCGATACTATTTCATGTAGTATCACGATATGTGATTTGGCCTTCAAATCTCAGAATTTCGCATAATATTGCATTTTAAGCAAGTTTTCTTGCATTTTGTTTCGTACGAGAAATCATCGAATTTAACATTATTTTGACGTTCATCATTCCCTTTTCCTTTATGTGATTTAATCAAAATATCATCGAATTAGGCAAGATTTTGCCGTTTTTCCACGTTCTTGTGAATTTTCAGTTTATTAGTATTAATTCATTAAATATACAATAAAAATGATGCAAACACATAATTGATTAGATAGTAACCTTAAATACTTCATTTTCAATCATCTATTTATTTCTCGTTAAAATACTGAGTAAGATATTGAAAAGGGGAGAAGTTCTGTTTTTATTGCATATATCGACGTTTCAGCCGGATTAGAGCGGTTTTACGTGTATATCTTCCATCGGTAATATAAACGGAAAATTAGGAACATTATAGTTAATTCTAATGAAAACACATTGATTTTTTTAATTTGTATTGGAAACAACATTGTCATATGTCTTTTCATGCATCTAAATAGTACGAAACCTCGCTTTATGATTCGAAGTTAAAATCCTCAAATTTGGTATAATAGTGACTTTTTTCACGTTTTTCATGCAGTTTGATATTACGTAAATATATTCATTTTTACCAATATTTCGATACTATTTCATGTAGTATCACGATATGTGATTTGGCCTTCAAATCTAAGAATTTCGCATAATATTGCATTTTAAGCAAGTTTTATAGCATTTTGTTTCGTACGAAAAATCATCGAATGTAGCAATATTTTGACGTTTATCATCCCCTTTTCCTTTAAGTGATTTAATCAAAATATCATCGAATTAGGCAATATTTTGCCGTTTTTCCACGTTTTTGTGAATTTTCAGTTTATTAGTATTAATTCATTAAATATACGATAAAAATGATTCAAACACATAATTGATTAGATAGTAACCTTAAATACTTCATTTTCAATCATCTATTTGTTTCTCGTTAAAATACTAAGTAAGATATTGAAAAGGGGAGAAGTTCGGTTTTTATTGCATATATCGACTTTTCAGCCGGAATAGAGCGATTTTATGTGTAAATCTTCCATCGGTAATATAAACGGAAAATCAGGAACATTTCAGTTAATTCAAATGAAAACACATTGATTTTTATCATTTGTATTGGAAACAACATTGTCATATGTCTTTTCTTGGACCTAAATAATACGAAACCTCGCATTATGAATCGAAGTTAAAATCCTCAAATTTGGTATAATCGTTACTTTTTTCACGTTTTTCATGTAGTTTGATATTACGTAAATATATTCATTTTTACCAATATTTCGATACTATTTCAAGTAGTATCACGATATGTGATTTGGCCTTCAAATCTCAGAATTTCGCATAATATTGCATTTTAAGCAAGTTTTCTTGCATTTTGTTTTGAAATCATCGAATTTAGAAATATTTTGACGTTCATCATTCCCTTTTCCTTTATGTGATTTAATCAAAATATCATCGAATTAGGCAATATTTTGCCGTTTTTCCACGTTTTTGTGAATTTTCAGTTTATTATTATTAACTCAATAAATATACAATAAAAATGATGCAAACACATAATTGATTAGATTATAACCTTAAAAACTTCATTTTCAATCATCTATTTGTTTCTCTTTAAAATACTGAGTAAGATATTGAAAAGGGGAGAAGTTCTGTTTTTATTGCATATATTGACGTTTCAGCCGGATTAGAGCGGTTTTACGTGTACATCTTCCATCGGTAATATAAACGGAAAATTAGGAACATTTTAGTTAATTCTAATGAAAACACATTGATTTTTATCATTTGTATTGGAAACAACATTGTCATATGTCTTTTCTTGGATCTATATAATACGAAACCTCGCATTATGATTCGAAGTTAAAATCCTCAAATTTGGTATAATCGTGACTTTTTTCACGTTTTTCATGTAGTTTGATATTACGTAAATATATTCATTTTACCAATATTTCGATACTATTTCATGTAGTATCACGGTATGTGATTTGGCCTTCAAATCTCAGAATTTCACATAATATTGCATTTTAAGCAAGTTTTCTTGCATTTTGTTTCGTACGAGAAATCATCGAATTTAGCAATATTTTGACGTATATCATTCCCTTTTCCTTTATGTGATTTATTCAAAATATCATCGAATTAGGCAATATTTTGCCGTTTTTCCACGTTTTTGTGAATTTTCAGTTTATTAGTATTAATTCATTAAATATACAATAAAAATGATGCAAACACATAATTGATTAAATAATAACCTTAATTACTTAATTTTCAATCATCTATTTGTTTCTCTTTAAAATACTGAGCAAGATATTGAAAAGGGGAGTTCTGTTTTTATTGCATATATCGACTTTTCAGTCGGAATAGTGCGGTTTTACGTGTACATCTTCCATCGGTAATATAAACGAAAATCAGGAACATTTCAGTTAATTCTAATGAAAACACATTGATTTTTATCATTTGTATTGGAAACAACATTGTCATATGTCTTTTCTTGGATCTAAATAATACGAAACCTCGCATTATGATTCGAAGTTAAAATCCTCAAATTTGGTATAATTGTTACTTTTTTCACGTTTTTCATGTAGTTTGATATTACGTAAATATATTAATTTTTACCAATATTTCGATACTATTTCATGTAGTATCACGATATGTGATTTGGCCTTCAAATCTCAGAATTTCGCATAATATTGCATTTTAAGCAAGTTTTCTTGCATTTTGTTTCGTACGAGAAATCATCGAATTTAGCAATATTTTGACGTTCATCATTCCCTTTTCCTTTATGTGATTTAATCAAAATATCATCGAATTAGGCAATATTTTGCCGTTTTTCCACGTTTTTGTGAATTTTCAGTTTATTATTATTAACTCAATAAATATACAATAAAAATGATGCAAACACATAATTGATTAGATTATAACCTTAAAAACTTCATTTTCAATCATCTATTTGTTTCTCTTTAAAATACTGAGTAAGATATTAAAAAGGGGAGAAGTTCTGTTTTTATTGCATATATCGACGTTTCAGCCGGATTAGAGCGGTTTTACGTGTACATCTTCCATCGGTAATATAAACGGAAAATCAGGAACATTTTAGTTAATTCTAATGAAAACACATTGATTTTTACAATTTGTATTGGAAACAACATTGTCATATGTCTTTTCATGGATCTAAATAGTACGAAACCTCGCTTTATGATTCAAAGTTAAAATCCTCAAATTTGGTATAATAGTGACTTTTTTCACGTTTTTCATGTAGTTTGATATTACGTAAATATATTCATTTTTACCAATATTTCGATACTATTTCATGTAGTATCACGATATGTGATTTGGCCTTCAAATCTCAGAATTTCGCATAATATTGCATTTTTAGAAAGTTTTATAGCATTTTGTTTCGTACGAAAAATCATCGAATTTAGCAATATTTTGACGTTTATCATCCCCTTTTCCTTTATGTGATTTAATCAAAATATCATCGAATTAGGCAATATTTTGCCGTTTTTCCACGTTTTTGTGAATTTTCAGTTTATTAGTATTAACTCAATAAATATACAATAAAAATGATGCAAACACATAATTGATTAGATAATAACCTTAAATACTTCATTTTCAATCATCTATTTGTTTCTCTTTAAAATACTGAGTAAGATATTGAAAAGGGGAGAAGTTCTGTTCTTATTGCATATATCGACGTTTCAGCCGGATTAGAGCGGTTTTACGTGTATATCTTCCATCGGTAATATAAACGGAAAATCAGGAAAATTTTAGTTAATTCTAATGAAAAACATTGATTTTTATCATTTGTATTGGAAACAACATTGTCATATGTCTTTTCTTGGATCTAAATAATACGACACCTCGCATTATGATTCGAAGTTAATATCCTAAAATTTGGTATAATCGTGACTTTTTTCACGTTTTTCATGTAGTTTGATATTACGTAAATATATTCATTTTTACCAATATTTCGATACTATTTCATGTAGTATTACGATATGTGATTTGGCCTTCAAATCTCAGAATTTCGCATAATATTGCATTTTAAGCAAGTTTTCTTGCATTTTGTTTCGTACGAGAAATCATCGCATTTAACATTATTTTGACGTTCATCATTCCCTTTTCCTTTATGTGATTTAATCAAAATATCATCGAATTAGGCAATATTTTGCCGTTTTTCCACGTTCTTGTGAATTTTCAGTTTATTAGTATTAATTCATTAAATATACAATAAAAATGATGCAAACACATAATTGATTAGATAGTAACCTTAAATACTTCATTTTCAATCATCTATTTGTTTCTCGTTAAAATACTGAGTAAGATATTGAAAAGGGGAGAAGTTCTGTTTTTATTGCATATATCGACGTTTCAGCCGGATTAGAGCAGTTTTACGTGTACATCTTCCATCAGTAATATAAACGGAAAATTAGGAACATTATAGTTAATTCTAATGAAAACACATTGATTTTTTTAATTTGTATTGGAAACAACATTGTCATATGTCTTTTCATGCATCTAAATAGTACGAAACCTCGCTTTATGATTCGAAGTTAAAATCCTCAAATTTGGTATAATAGTGACTTTTTTCACGTTTTTCATGCAGTTTGATATTACGTAAATATATTCATTTTTACCAATATTTCGATACTATTTCATGTAGTATCACGATATGTGATTTGGCCTTCAAATCGAAGAATTTCGCATAATATTGCATTTTAAGCAAGTTTTATAGCATTTTGTTTCGTACGAAAAATCATCGAATGTAGCAATATTTTGACGTTTATCATCCCCTTTTCCTTTAAGTGATTTATTCAAAATATCATCGAATTAGGCAATATTTTGCCGTTTTTCCACGTTTTTGTGAATTTTCAGTTTATTAGTATTAATTCATTAAATATACGATAAAAATGATTCAAACACATAATTGATTAGATAGTAACCTTAAATACTTCATTTTCAATCATCTATTTGTTTCTCGTTAAAATACTAAGTAAGATATTGAAAAGGGGAGAAGTTCGGTTTTTATTGCATATATCGACTTTTCAGCCGGAATAGAGCGATTTTATGTGTAAATCTTCCATCGGTAATATAAACGGAAAATCAGGAACATTTCAGTTAATTCAAATGAAAACACATTGATTTTTATCATTTGTATTGGAAACAACATTGTCATATGTCTTTTCTTGGACCTAAATAATACGAAACCTCGCATTATGAATCGAAGTTAAAATCCTCAAATTTGGTATAATCGTTACTTTTTTCACGTTTTTCATGTAGTTTGATATTACGTAAATATATTCATTTTTACCAATATTTCGATACTATTTCAAGTAGTATCACGATATGTGATTTGGCCTTCAAATCTCAGAATTTCGCATAATATTGCATTTTAAGCAAGTTTTCTTGCATTTTGTTTTGAAATCATCGAATTTAGAAATATTTTGACGTTCATCATTCCCTTTTCCTTTATGTGATTTAATCAAAATATCATCGAATTAGGCAATATTTTGCCGTTTTTCTACGTTTTTGTGAATTTTCAGTTTAATAGTATTAATTCATTAAATATACAATAAAAATGATGCAAACACATAATTGATTAGATAGTAACCTTAAATACTTCATTTTCAATTTTCTATTTGTTTCTCGTTAAAATACTGAGTAAGATATTGAAAAGGGGAGAAGTTCGGTGTTTATTGCATATATCGACTTTTCAGCCGGAATAGAGCGGTTTTATGTGTACATCTTCCATCGGTAATATAAACGGAAAATCAGGAACATTTTAGTTAATTCTAATGAAAACACATTGATTTTTATCATTTGTATTGGAAACAACATTGTCATATGTCTTTTCTTGGATCTATATAATACGAAACCTCGCATTATGATTCGAAGTTAAAATCCTCAAATTTGGTATAATCGTGACTTTTTTCACGTTTTTCATGTAGTTTGATATTACGTAAATATATTCATTTTACCAATATTTCGATACTATTTCATGTAGTATCACGGTATGTGATTTGGCCTTCAAATCTCAGAATTTCACATAATATTGCATTTTAAGCAAGTTTTCTTGCATTTTGTTTCGTACGAGAAATCATCGAATTTAGCAATATTTTGACGTATATCATTCCCTTTTCCTCTATGTGATTTAATCAAAATATCATCGAATTAGGCAATATTTTGCCGTTTTTCCACGTTTTTGTGAATTTTCAGTTTATTAGTATTAATTCATTAAATATACGATAAAAGTGATGCAAACACATAATTGATTAGATAGTAACCTTAAATATTTCATTTTCAATCATCTATTTGTTTCTCGTTAAAATACTGAGTAAGATATTGAAAAGGGGAAAAGTTCGGTTTTTATTGCATATATCGACTTTTCAGCCGGAATAGAGCGGTTTTATGTGTACATCTTCCATCGGTAATATAAACGGAAAATCAGGAACATTTCAGTTAATTCAAATGAAAACACATTGATTTTTATCATTTGTATTGGAAACAACATTGTCATATGTCTTTTCTTGGATCTAAATAATACGAAACCTCGCATTATGAATCGAAGTTAAAATCCTCAAATTTGGTATAATCGTTACTTTTTTCACGTTTTTCATGTAGTTTGATATTACGTAAATATATTCATTTTTACCAATATTTCGATACTATTTCAAGTAGTATCACGATATGTGATTTGGCCTTCAAATCTCAGAATTTCGCATAATTTTGCATTTTAAGCAAGTTTTCTCGCATTTTGTTTTGAAATCACCGAATTTAGCAAAATTTTGACGTTCATCATTCCCTTTTCCTTTATGTGATTTAATCAAAATATCATCGAATTAGGCAATATTTTGCCGTTTTTCCACGTTTTTGTGAATTTTCAGTTTATTAGTATTAACTTAAAAAATATACAATAAAAATGATGCAAACACATAATTGATTAGATTATAACCTTAAATACTTCATTTTCAATCATCTATTTGTTTCTCTTTAAAATACTGAGTAAGATATTGAAAAGGGGAGAAGTTCTGTTTTTATTGCATATATCGACGTTTCAGCCGGATTAGAGCGGTTTTACGTGTACATCTTCCATCGGTAATATAAACGGAAAATCAGGAACATTTTAGTTAATTGTAATGAAAACACATTGATTTTTATAATTTGTATTGGAAACAACATTGTCATATGTCTTTTTATGGATCTAAATAGTACGAAACCTCGCTTTATGATTCGAAGTTAAAATCCTCAAATTTGGTATAATAGTGACTTTTTTCACGTTTTTCATGTAGTTTGATATTACGTAAATATATTCATTTTTACCAATATTTCGATACTATTTCATGTAGTATCACGATATGTGATTTGGCCTTCAAATCTCAGAATTTCGCATAATATTGCATTTTAAGCAAGTTTTATAGCATTTTGTTTCGTACGAAAAATCATCGAATTTAGCAATATTTTGACGTTTATCATCCCCTTTTCCTTTATGTGATTTAATCAAAATATCATCGAATTAGGCAATATTTTGCCGTTTTTCCACGTTTTTGTGAATTTTCAGTTTAATAGTATTAATTCATTAAATATACAATAAAAATGATGCAAACACATAATTGATTAGATAGTAACCTTAAATACTTCATTTTCAATTATCTATTTGTTTCTCGTTAAAATACTGAGTAAGATATTGAAAAGGGGAGAAGTTCGGTTTTTATTGCATATATCGACTTTTCAGCCGGAATAGAGCGGTTTTATGTGTACATCTTCCATCGGTAATATAAACGGAAAATCAGGAACATTTTAGTTAATTCTAATGAAAACACATTGATTTTTATCATTTGTATTGGAAACAACATTGTCATAGGTCTTTTCTTGGATCTATATAATACGAAACCTCGCATTATGATTCGAAGTTAAAATCCTCAAATTTGGTATAATCGTTACTTTTTTCACGTTTTTCATGTAGTTTGATATTACGTAAATATATTATTTTTTACCAATATTTCGATACTATTTCAAGTAGTATCACGATATGTGATTTGGCCTTCAAATCTCAGAATTTCGAATAATATTGCATTTTAAGCAAGTTTTCTTGCATTTTGTTTTGAAATCATCGAATTTAGAAATATTTTGACGTTCATCATTCCCTTTTCCTTTATGTGATTTAATCAAAATATCATCGAATTAGGCAATATTTTGCCGTTTTTCCACGCTTTTGTGAATTTTCAGTTTATTATTATTAACTCAATAAATATACAATAAAAATGATGCAAACACATAATTGATTAGATTATAACCTTAAAAACTTCATTTTCAATCATCTATTTGTTTCTCTTTAAAATACTGAGTAAGATATTGAAAAGGGGGGAAGTTCTGTTTTTATTGCATATATCGACGTTTCAGCCGGATTAGAGCGGTTTTACGTGTACATCTTCCATCGGTAATATAAACGGAAAATCAGGAACATTTTAGTTAATTCTAATGAAAACACATTGATTTTTATAATCTGTATTGGAAACAACATTGTCATATGTCTTTTCATGGATCTAAATAGTACGAAACCTCGCTTTATGATTCGAAGTTAAAATCCTCAAATTTGGTATAATAGTGACTTTTCTCACGTTTTTCATGTAGTTTGATATTACGTAAATATATTCATTTTTACCAATATTTCGATACTATTTCATGTAGTATCACGATATGTGATTTGGCCTTCAAATCTCAGAATTTCGCATAATATTGCATTTTAAGCAAGTTTTATAGCATTTTGTTTCGTACGAAAAATCATCGAATTTAGCAATATTTTGACGTTTATCATCCCCTTTTCCTTTATGTGATTTAATCAAAATATCATCGAATTAGGCAATATTTTGCCGTTTTTCCACGTTTTTGTGAATTTTCAGTTTAATAGTATTAATTCATTAAATATACAATAAAAATGATGCAAACACATAATTGATTAGATAGTAACCTTAAATACTTCATTTTCAATCATCTATTTGTTTCTCGTTAAAATACTAAGTAAGATATTGAAAAGGGGAGAAGTTCGGTTTTTATTGCATATATCGACTTTTCAGCCGGAATAGAGCGATTTTATGTGTAAATCTTCCATCGGTAATATAAACGGAAAATCAGGAACATTTCAGTTAATTCAAATGAAAACACATTGATTTTTATCATTTGTATTGGAAACAACATTGTCATATGTCTTTTCTTGGACCTAAATAATACGAAACCTCGCATTATGAATCGAAGTTAAAATCCTCAAATTTGGTATAATCGTTACTTTTTTCACGTTTTTCATGTAGTTTGATATTACGTAAATATATTCATTTTTACCAATATTTCGATACTATTTCAAGTAGTATCACGATATGTGATTTGGCCTTCAAATCTCAGAATTTCGCATAATATTGCATTTTAAGCAAGTTTTCTTGCATTTTGTTTTGAAATCATCGAATTTAGAAATATTTTGACGTTCATCATTCCCTTTTCCTTTATGTGATTTAATCAAAATATCATCGAATTAGGCAATATTTTGCCGTTTTTCCACGTTTTTGTGAATTTTCAGTTTATTATTATTAACTCAATAAATATACAATAAAAATGATGCAAACACATAATTGATTAGATTATTAACCTTAAAAACTTCATTTTCAATCATCTATTTGTTTCTCTTTAAAATACTGAGTAAGATATTGAAAAGGGGAGAAGTTCTGTTTTTATTGCATATATCGACGTTTCAGCCGGATTAGAGCGGTTTTACGTGTACATCTTCCATCGGTAATATAAACGGAAAATCAGGAACATTTTAGTTAATTCTAATGAAAACACATTGATTTTTATAATTTGTATTGGAAACAACATTGTCATATGTCTTTTCATGGATCTAAATAGTACGAAACCTCGCTTAATGATTCGAAGTAAAAATCCTCAAATTTGGTATAATAGTGACTTTTCTCACGTTTTTCATGTAGTTTGATATTACGTAAATATATTCATTTTTACCAATATTTCGATACTATTTCATGTAGTATCACGATATGTGATTTGGCCTTCAAATCTCAGAATTTCGCATAATATTGCATTTTAAGCAAGTTTTATAGCATTTTGTTTCGTACGAAAAATCTTCGAATTTAGCAATATTTTGACGTTTATCATCCCCTTTTCCTTTATGTGATTTAATCAAAATATCATCGAATTAGGCAATATTTTGCCGTTTTTCTACGTTTTTGTGAATTTTCAGTTTAATAGTATTAATTCATTAAATATACAATAAAAATGATGCAAACACATAATTGATTAGATAGTAACCTTAAATACTTCATTTTCAATTTTCTATTTGTTTCTCGTTAAAGTACTGAGTAAGATATTGAAAAGGGGAGAAGTTTGGTTTTTATTGCATATATCGACTTTTCAGCCGGAATAGAGCGGTTTTATGTGTACATCTTCCATCGGTAATATAAACGGAAAATCAGGAACATTTTAGTTAATTCTAATGAAAACACATTGATTTTTATCATTTGTATTGGAAACAACATTGTCATATGTCTTTTCTAGGATCTATATAATACGAAACCTCGCATTATGATTCGAAGTTAAAATCCTCAAATTTGGTATAATCGTGACTTTTTTCACGTTTTTCATGTAGTTTGATATTACGTAAATATATTCATTTTACCAATATTTCGATACTATTTCATGTAGTATCACGGTATGTGATTTGGCCTTCAAATCTCAGAATTTCACATAATATTGCATTTTAAGCAAGTTTTCTTGCATTTTGTTTCGTACGAGAAATCATCGAATTTAGCAATATTTTGACGTTTATCATTCCCTTTTCCTTTATGTGATTTAATCAAAATATCATCGAATTAGGCAATATTTTGCCGTTTTTCCACGTTTTTGTGAATTTTCAGTTTATTAGTATTAATTCATTAAATATACGATAAAAGTGATGCAAACACATAATTGATTAGATAGTAACCTTAAATACTTCATTTTCAATCATCTATTTGTTTCTCGTTAAAATACTGAGTAAGATATTGAAAAGGGGAGAAGTTCGGTTTTTATTGCATATATCGACTTTTCAGCCGGAATAGAGCGGTTTTATGTGTACATCTTCCATCGGTAATATAAACGGAAAATCAGGAACATTTCAGTTAATTCAAATGAAAACACATTGATTTTTATCATTTGTATTGGAAACAACATTGTCATATGTCTTTTCTTGGATCTAAATAATACGAAACCTCGCATTATGAATCGAAGTTAAAATCCTCAAATTTGGTATAATCGTTACTTTTTTCACGTTTTTCATGTAGTTTGATATTACGTAAATATATTCATTTTTACCAATATTTCGATACTATTTCAAGTAGTATCACGATATGTGATTTGGCCTTCAAATCTCAGAATTTCGCATAATATTGCATTTTAAGCAAGTTTTCTCGCATTTTGTTTTGAAATCATCGAATTTAGCAATATTTTGACGTTCATCATTCCCTTTTCCTTTATGTGATTTAATCAAAATATCATCGAATTAGGCAATATTTTGCCGTTTTTCCACGTTTTTGTGAATTTTCAGTTTATTATTATTAACTCAATAAATATACAATAAAAATGATGCAAACACATAATTGATTAGATTATAACCTTAAAAACTTCATTTTCAATCATCTATTTGTTTCTCTTTAAAATACTGAGTAAGATATTGAAAAGGGGAGAAGTTCTGTTTTTATTGCATATATCGACGTTTCAGCCGGATTAGAGCGGTTTTACGTGTACATCTTCCATCGGTAATATAAACGGAAAATCAGGAACATTTTAGTTAATTCTAATGAAAACACATTGATTTTTATAATTTGTATTGGAAACAACATTGTCATATGTCTTTTCATGGATCTAAATAGTACGAAACCTCGCTTTATGATTCGAAGTTAAAATCCTCAAATTTGGTATAATAGTGACTTTTTTCACGTTTTTCATGTAGTTTGATATTACGTAAATATATTCATTTTTACCAATATTTCGATACTATTTCATGTAGTATCACGATATGTGATTTGGCCTTCAAATCTCAGAATTTCGCATAATATTGCATTTTAAGCAAGTTTTATAGCATTTTGTTTCGTACGAAAAATCATCGAATTTAGCAATATTTTGACGTTTATCATCCCCTTTTCCTTTATGTGATTTAATCAAAATATCATCGAATTAGGCAATATTTTGCCGTTTTTCCACGTTTTTGTGAATTTTCAGTTTAATAGTATTAATTCATTAAATATACAATAAAAATGATGCAAACACATAATTGATTAGATAGTAACCTTAAATACTTCATTTTCAATCATCTATTTGTTTCTCGTTAAAATACTGAGTAAGATATTGAAAAGGGGAGAAGTTCTGTTTTTATTGCATATATCGACTTTTCAGCCGGAATAGAGCGGTTTTATGTGTACATCTTCCATCGGTAATATAAACGGAAAATCAGGAACATTTTAGTTAATTCTAATGAAAACACATTGATTTTTATCATCTGTATTGGAAACAACATTGTCATATGTCTTTTCTTGGATCTAATAATACGAAACCTCGCATTATGATTCGAAGTTAAAATCCTCAAATTTGGTATAATCGTGACTTTTTTCACGTTTTTCATGTAGTTTGATATTACGTAAATATATTCATTTTACCAATATTTCGATACTATTTCATGTTGTATCACGGTATGTGATTTGGCCTTCAAATCTCAGAATTTCGCATAATATTGCATTTTAAGCAAGTTTTCTTGCATTTTGTTTCGTACGAGAAATCATCGAATTTAGCAATATTTTGACGTTTATCATTCCCTTTTCCTTTATGTGATTTAATCAAAATATCATCGAATTAGGCAATATTTTGCCGTTTTTCCACGTTTTTGTGAATTTTCAGTTTATTAGTATTAATTCATTAAATATACGATAAAAGTGATGCAAACACATAATTGATTAGATAGTAACCTTAAATACTTCATTTTCAATCATCTATTTGTTTCTCGTTAAAATACTGAGTAAGATATTGAAAAGGGGAGAAGTTCGGTTTTTATTGCATATATCGACTTTTCAGCCGGAATAGAGCGGTTTTATGTGTACATCTTCCATCGGTAATATAAACGGAAAATCAGGAACATTTCAGTTAATTCTAATGAAAACACATTGATTTTTATCATTTGTATTGGAAACAACATTGTCATATGTCTTTTCTTGGATCTAAATAATACGAAACCTCGCATTATGAATCGAAGTTAAAATCCTCAAATTTGGTATAATCGTTACTTTTTTCACGTTTTTCATGTAGTTTGATATTACGTAAATATATTCATTTTTACCAATATTTCGATACTATTTCAAGTAGTATCACGATATGTGATTTGGCCTTCAAATCTCAGAATTTCGCATAATATTGCATTTTAAGCAAGTTTTCTCGCATTTTGTTTTGAAATCATCGAATTTAGCAATATTTTGACGTTCATCATTCCCTTTTCCTTTATGTGATTTAATCAAAATATCATCGAATTAGGCAATATTTTGCCGTTTTTCCACGTTTTTGTGAATTTTCAGTTTATTATTATTAACTCAATAAATATACAATAAAAATGATGCAAACACATAATTGATTAGATTATAACCTTAAAAACTTCATTTTCAATCATCTATTTGTTTCTCTTTAAAATACTGAGTAAGATATTGAAAAGGGGAGAAGTTCTGTTTTTATTGCATATATCGACGTTTCAGCCGGATTAGAGCGGTTTTACGTGTACATCTTCCATCGGTAATATAAACGGAAAATCAGGAACATTTTAGTTAATTCTAATGAAAACACATTGATTTTTATAATTTGTATTGGAAACAACATTGTCATATGTCTTTTCATGGATCTAAATAGTACGAAACCTCGCTTTATGATTCGAAGTTAAAATCCTCAAATTTGGTATAATAGTGACTTTTTTCACGTTTTTCATGTAGTTTGATATTACGTAAATATATTCATTTTTACCAATATTTCGATACTATTTCATATAGTATCACGATATGTGATTTGGCCTTCAAATCTCAGAATTTCGCATAATATTGCATTTTAAGCAAGTTTTATAGCATTTTGTTTCGTACGAAAAATCATCGAATTTAGCAATATTTTGACGTTTATCATCCCCTTTTCCTTTATGGGATTTAATCAAAATATCATCGAATTAGGCAATATTTTGCCGTTTTTCCACGTTTTTGTGAATTTTCAGTTTAATAGTATTAATTCATTAAATATACAATAAAAATGATGCAAACACATAATTGATTAGATAGTAACCTTAAATACTTCATTTTCAATCATCTATTTGTTTCTCGTTAAAATACTGAGTAAGATATTGAAAAGGGGAGAAGTTCGGTTTTTATTGCATATATCGACTTTTCAGCCGGAATAGAGCGGTTTTATGTGTACATCTTCCATCGGTAATATAAACGAGAAATCAGGAACATTTCAGTTAATTCAAATGAAAACACATTGATTTTTATCATTTGTATTGGAAACAACATTGTCATATGTCTTTTCTTGGATCTAAATAATACGAAACCTCGCATTATGAATCGAAGTTAAAATCCTCAAATTTGGTATAATCGTTACTTTTTTCACGTTTTTCATGTAGTTTGATATTACGTAAATATATTCATTTTTACCAATATTTCGATACTATTTCAAGTAGTATCACGATATGTGATTTGGCCTTCAAATCTCAGAATTTCGCATAATATTGCATTTTAAGCAAGTTTTCTCGCATTTTGTTTTGAAATCATCGAATTTAGCAATATTTTGACGTTCATCATTCCCTTTTCCTTTATGTGATTTAATCAAAATATCATCGAATTAGGCAATATTTTGCCGTTTTTCCACGTTTTTGTGAATTTTCAGTTTATTATTATTAACTCAATAAATATACGATAAAAATGATGCAAACACATAATTGATTAGATAGTAACCTTAAATACTTCATTTTCAATCATCTATTTGTTTCTCGTTAAAATACTGAGTAAGATATTGAAAAGGGGAGAAGTTCTGTTTTTATTGCATATATCGACGTTTCAGCCGGAATTAGAGCGGTTTTACTGTGTACATCTTCCATCGGTAATATAAACGGAAAATCAGGAACATTTTAGTTAATTCTAATGAAAACACATTGATTTTTATCATTTGTATTGGAAACAACATTGTCATATGTCTTTTCATGGATCTAAATAAGTACGAAACCTCGCATTATGATTCGAAGTTAAAATCCTCAAATTTGGTATAATCGTTACTTTTTTCACGTTTTTCATGTAGTTTGATATTACGTAAATATATTCATTTTTACCAATATTTCGATACTATTTCATAGTAGTATCACGATATGTGATTTGGCCTTCAAATCTCAGAATTTCGCATAATATTGCATTTTAAGCAAGTTTTCTAGCATTTTGTTTCGTACGAAAAATCATCGAATTTAGCAATATTTTGACGTTTCATCATCCCTTTTCCTTTATGTGATTTAATCAAAATATCATCGAATTAGGCAATATTTTGCCGTTTTTCCACGTTTTTGTGAATTTTCAGTTTATTATTATTAACTCAATTAAATATACAATAAAAATGATGCAAACACATAATTGATTAGATAGTAACCTTAAATACTTCATTTTCAATCATCTATTTGTTTCTCGTTAAAATACTGAGTAAGATATTGAAAAGGGGAGAAGTTCGGTTTTTATTGCATATATCGACTTTTCAGCCGGAATAGAGCGGTTTTATGTGTACATCTTCCATCGGTAATATAAACGGAAAATCAGGAACATTTCAGTTAATTCTAATGAAAACACATTGATTTTTATCATTTGTATTGGAAACAACATTGTCATATGTCTTTTCTTGGATCTAAATAATACGAAACCTCGCATTATGATTCGAAGTTAAAATCCTCAAATTTGGTATAATCGTTACTTTTTTCACGTTTTTCATGTAGTTTGATATTACGTAAATATATTCATTTTTACCAATATTTCGATACTATTTCATGTAATATCACGATATGTGATTTGGCCTTCAAATCTCAGAATTTCGCATAATATTGCATTTTAAGCAAGTTTTATAGCATTTTGTTTTGAAATCATCGAATTTAGAAATATTTTGACGTTCATCATTCCCTTTTCCTTTATGTGATTTAATCAAAATATCATCGAATTAGGCAATATTTTGCCGTTTTTCCACGTTTTTGTGAATTTTCAGTTTATTATTATTAACTCAATAAATATACAATAAAAATGATGCAAACACATAATTGATTAGATTATAACCTTAAAAACTTCATTTTCAATCATCTATTTGTTTCTCTTTAAAATACTGAGTAAGATATTGAAAAGGGGAAAAGTTCTGTTTTTATTGCATATATCGACGTTTCAGCCGGATTAGAGCGGTTTTACGTGTACATCTTCCATCGGTAATATAAACGGAAAATCAGGAACATTTTAGTTAATTCTAATGAAAACACATTGATTTTTATAATTTGTATTGGAAACAACATTGTCATATGTCTTTTCATGGATCTAAATAGTACGAAACCTCGCTTTATGATTCGAAGTTAAAATCCTCAAATTTGGTATAATAGTGACTTTTCTCACGTTTTCCATGTAGTTTGATATTACGTAAATATATTCATTTTTACCAATATTTCGATACTATTTCATGTAGTATCACGATATGTGATTTGGCCTTCAAATCTCAGAATTTCGCATAATATTGCATTTTAAGCAAGTTTTATAGCATTTTGTTGCGTACGAAAAATCATCGAATTTAGCAATATTTTGACGTTTATCATCCCCTTTTCCTTTATGTGATTTAATCAAAATATCATCGAATTAGGCAATATTTTGCCGTTTTTCTACGTTTTTGTGAATTTTCAGTTTAATAGTATTAATTCATTAAATATACAATAAAAATGATGCAAACACATAATTGATTAGATAGTAACCTTAAATACTTCATTTTCAATTTTCTATTTGTTTCTCGTTAAAATACTGAGTAAGATATTGAAAAGGGGAGAAGTTCGGTGTTTATTGCATATATCGACTTTTCAGCCGGAATAGAGCGGTTTTATGTGTACATCTTCCATCGGTAATATAAACGGAAAATCAGGAACATTTTAGTTAATTCTAATGAAAACACATTGATTTTTATCATTTGTATTGGAAACAACATTGTCATATGTCTTTTCTTGGATCTATATAATACGAAACCTCGCATTATGATTCGAAGTTAAAATCCTCAAATTTGGTATAATCGTGACTTTTTTCACGTTTTTCATGTAGTTTGATATTACGTAAATATATTCATTTTACCAATATTTCGATACTATTTCATGTAGTATCACGGTATGTGATTTGGCCTTCAAATCTCAGAATTTCACATAATATTGCATTTTAAGCAAGTTTCCTTGCATTTTGTTTCGTACGAGAAATCATCGAATTTAGCAATATTTTGACGTATATCATTCCCTTTTCCTCTATGTGATTTAATCAAAATATCATCGAATTAGGCAATATTTTGCCGTTTTTCCACGTTTTTGTGAATTTTCAGTTTATTATTATTAACTCAATAAATATACAATAAAAATGATGCAAACACATAATTGATTAGATTATAACCTTAAAAACTTCATTTTCAATCATCTATCTGTTTCTCTTTAAAATACTGAGTAAGATATTGAAAAGGGGGGAAGTTCTGTTTTTATTGCATATATCGACGTTTCAGCCGGATTAGAGCGGTTTTATGTGTACATCTTCCATCGGTAATATAAACGGAAAATCAGGAACATTTTAGTTAATTCTAATGAAAACACATTGATTTTTATAATTTGTATTGGAAACAACATTGTCATATGTCTTTTCATGGATCTAAATAGTACGAAACCTCGCTTTATGATTCGAAGTTAAAATCCTCAAATTTGGTATAATAGTGACTTTTCTCACGTTTTTCATGTAGTTTGATATTACGTAAATTTATTCATTTTTACCAATATTTCGATACTATTTCATGTAGTATCACGATATGTGATTTGGCCTTCAAATCTCAGAATTTCGCATAATATTGCATTTTAAGCAAGTTTTCTTGCATTTTGTTTCGTACGAGAAATCATCGAATTTAGCAATATTTTGACGTTTATCATTCCCTTTTCCTTTATGTGATTTAATCAAAATATCATCGAATTAGGCAATATTTTGCCGTTTTTCCACGTTTTTGTGAATTTTCAGTTTATTAGTATTAATTTATTAAATATACGATAAAAGTGATGCAAACACATAATTGATTAGATAGTAACCTTAAATACTTCATTTTCAATCATCTATTTGTTTCTCGTTAAAATACTGAGTAAGATATTGAAAAGGGGAGAAGTTCGGTTTTTATTGCATATATCGACTTTTCAGCCGGAATAGAGCGGTTTTATGTGTACATCTTCCATCGGTAATATAAACGGAAAATCAGGAACATTTCAGTTAATTCAAATGAAAACACATTGATTTTTATCATTTGTATTGGAAACAACATTGTCATATGTCTTTTCTTGGATCTAAATAATACGAAACCTCGCATTATGAATCGAAGTTAAAATCCTCAAATTTGGTATAATCGTTACTTTTTTCACGTTTTTCATGTAGTTTGATATTACGTAAATATATTCATTTTTACCAATATTTCGATACTATTTCAAGTAGTATCACGATATGTGATTTGGCCTTCAAATCTCAGAATTTCGCATAATATTGCATTTTAAGCAAGTTTTCTCGCATTTTGTTTTGAAATCATCGAATTTAGCAATATTTTGACGTTCATCATTCCCTTTTCCTTTATGTGATTTAATCCAAATATCATCGAATTAGGCAATATTTTGCCGTTTTTCCACGTTTTTGTGAATTTTCAGTTTATTATTATTAACTCAATAAATATACAATAAAAATGATGCAAACACATAATTGATTAGATTATAACCTTAAAAACTTCATTTTCAATCATCTATTTGTTTCTCTTTAAAATACTGAGTAAGATATTGAAAAGGGGAGAAGTTCTGTTTTTATTGCATATATCGACGTTTCAGCCGGATTAGAGCGGTTTTACGTGTACATCTTCCATCGGTAATATAAACGGAAAATCAGGAACATTTTAGTTAATTCTAATGAAAACACATTGATTTTTATAATTTGTATTGGAAACAACATTGTCATATGTCTTTTCATGGATCTAAATAGTACGAAACCTCGCTTTATGATTCGAAGTTAAAATCCTCAAATTTGGTATAATAGTGACTTTTTTCACGTTTTTCATGTAGTTTGATATTACGTAAATATATTCATTTTTACCAATATTTCGATACTATTTCATATAGTATCACGATATGTGATTTGGCCTTCAAATCTCAGAATTTCGCATAATATTGCATTTTAAGCAAGTTTTATAGCATTTTGTTTCGTACGAAAAATCATCGAATTTAGCAATATTTTGACGTTTATCATCCCCTTTTCCTTTATGGGATTTAATCAAAATATCATCGAATTAGGCAATATTTTGCCGTTTTTCCACGTTTTTGTGAATTTTCAGTTTAATAGTATTAATTCATTAAATATACAATAAAAATGATGCAAACACATAATTGATTAGATAGTAACCTTAAATACTTCATTTTCAATCATCTATTTGTTTCTCGTTAAAATACTGAGTAAGATATTGAAAAGGGGAGAAGTTCGGTTTTTATTGCATATATCGACTTTTCAGCCGGAATAGAGCGGTTTTGTGTACATCTTCCATCGGTAATATAAACGGAAAATCAGGAACATTTCAGTTAATTCAAATGAAAACACATTGATTTTTATCATTTGTATTGGAAACAACATTGTCATATGTCTTTTCTTGGATCTAAATAATACGAAACCTCGCATTATGAATCGAAGTTAAAATCCTCAAATTTGGTATAATCGTTACTTTTTTCACGTTTTTCATGTAGTTTGATATTACGTAAATATATTCATTTTTACCAATATTTCGATACTATTTCAAGTAGTATCACGATATGTGATTTGGCCTTCAAATCTCAGAATTTCGCATAATATTGCATTTTAAGCAAGTTTTCTCGCATTTTGTTTTGAAATCATCGAATTTACCAATATTTTGACGTTCATCATTCCCTTTTCCTTTATGTGATTTAATCAAAATATCATCGAATTAGGCAATATTTTGCCGTTTTTCCACGTTTTTGTGAATTTTCAGTATATTATTATTAACTCAATAAATATACAATAAAAATGATGCAAACACATAATTGATTAGATAGTAACCTTAAATACTTCATTTTCAATCATCTATTTGTTTCTCGTTAAAATACTGAGTAAGATATTGAATAGGGGAGAAGTTCGGTTTTTATTGCATATATCGACTTTTCAGCCGGAATAGAGCGGTTTTATGTGTACATCTTCCATCGGTAATATAAACGGAAAATCAGGAACATTTTAGTTAATTCTAATGAAAACACATTGATTTTTATCATTTGTATTGGAAACAACATTGTCATATGTCTTTTCTTGGATCTATATAATACGAAACCTCGCATTATGATTCGAAGTTAAAATCCTCAAATTTGGTATAATCGTTACTTTTTTCACGTTTTTCATGTAGTTTGATATTACGTAAATATATTCATTTTTACCAATATTTCGATACTATTTCAAGTAGTATCACGATATGTGATTTGGCCTTCAAATCTCAGAATTTCGCATAATATTGCATTTTAAGCAAGTTTTCTTGCATTTTGTTTTGAAATCATCGAATTTAGAAATATTTTGACGTTCATCATTCCCTTTTCCTTTATGTGATTTAATCAAAATATCATCGAATTAGGCAATATTTTGCCGTTTTTCCACGTTTTTGTGAATTTTCAGTTTATTATTATTAACTCAATAAATATACAATAAAAATGATGCAAACACATAATTGATTAGATTATAACCTTAAAAACTTCATTTTCAATCATCTATTTGTTTCTCTTTAAAATACTGAGAAAGATATTGAAAAGGGGAGAAGTTCTGTTTTTATTGCATATATCGACGTTTCAGCCGGATTAGAGCGGTTTTACGTGTATATCTTCCATCGGTAATATAAACGGAAAATCAGGAACATTTTAGTTAATTCTAATGAAAACACATTGATTTTTATAATTTGTATTGGAAACAACATTGTCATATGTCTTTTCATGGATCTAAATAGTACGAAACCTCGCTTTATGATTCGAAGTTAAAATCCTCAAATTTGGTATAATAGTGATTTTTTTCACGTTTTTCATGTAGTTTGATATTACGTAAATATATTCATTTTTACCAATATTTCGATACTATTTCATGTAATATCACGATATGTGATTTGGCCTTCAAATCTCAGAATTTCGCATAATATTGCATTTTAAGCAAGTTTTATAGCATTTTGTTTCGTACGAAAAATCATCGAATTTAGCAATATTTTGACGTTTATCATCCCCTTTTCCTTTATGTGATTTAATCAAAATATCATCGAATTAGGCAATATTTTGCCGTTTTTCCACGTTTTTGTGAATTTTCAGTTTAATAGTATTAATTCATTAAATATACAATAAAAATGATGCAAACACATAATTGATTAGATAGTAACCTTAAATACTTCATTTTCAATCATCTATTTGTTTCTCGTTAAAATACTGAGTAAGATATTGAAAAGGGGAGAAGTTCGGTTTTTATTGCATATATCGACTTTTCAGCCGGAATAGAGCGGTTTTATGTGTACATCTTCCATCGGTAATATAAACGGAAAATCAGGAACATTTTAGTTAATTCTAATGAAAACACATTGATTTTTATCATTTGTATTGGAAACAACATTGTCATATGTCTTTTCTTGGATCTATATAATATGAAACCTCGCATTATGATTCGAAGTTAAAATCCTCAAATTTGGTATAATCGTGACTTTTTTCACGTTTTTCATGTAGTTTGATATTACGTAAATATATTCATTTTACCAATATTTCGATACTATTTCATGTAGTATCACGGTATGTGATTTGTCCTTCAAATCTCAGAATTTCACATAATATTGCATTTTAAGCAAGTTTTCTTGCATTTTGTTTCGTACGAGAAATCATCGAATTTAGCAATATTTTGACGTTTATCATTCCCTTTTCCTTTATGTGATTTAATCAAAATATCATCGAATTAGGCAATATTTTGCCGTTTTTCCACGTTTTTGTGAATTTTCAGTTTATTAGTATTAATTCATTAAATATACGATAAAAGTGATGCAAACACATAATTGATTAGATAGTAACCTTAAATACTTCATTTTCAATCTATTTGTTTCTCGTTAAAATACTGAGTAAGATATTGAAAAGGGGAGAAGTTCTGTTTTTATTGCATATATCGACGTTTCAGCCGGATTAGAGCGGTTTTACGTGTACATCTTCTATCGGTAATATAAACGGAAAATCAGGAACATTTTAGTTAATTCTAATGAAAACACATTGATTTTTATAATTTGTATTGGAAACAACATTGTCATATGTCTTTTCATGGATCTAAATAGTACGAAACCTCGCTTTATGATTCGAAGTTAAAATCCTCAAATTTGGTATAATAGTGACTTTTTTCACGTTTTTCATGTAGTTTGATATTACGTAAATATATTCATTTTTACCAATATTTCGATACTATTTCATATAGTATCACGATATGTGATTTGGCCTTCAAATCTCAGAATTTCGCATAATATTGCATTTTAAGCAAGTTTTATAGCATTTTGTTTCGTACGAAAAATCATCGAATTTAGCAATATTTTGACGTTTATCATCCCCTTTTCCTTTATGGGATTTAATCAAAATATCATCGAATTAGGCAATATTTTGCCGTTTTTCCACGTTTTTGTGAATTTTCAGTATATTATTATTAACTCAATAAATATACAATAAAAATGATGCAAACACATAATTGATTAGATAGTAACCTTAAATACTTCATTTTCAATCATCTATTTGTTTCTCGTTAAAATACTGAGTAAGATATTGAAAAGGGGAGAAGTTCGGTTTTTATTGCATATATCGACTTTTCAGCCGGAATAGAGCGGTTTTATGTGTACATCTTCCATCGGTAATATAAACGGAAAATCAGGAACATTTTAGTTAATTCTAATGAAAACACATTGATTTTTATCATTTGTATTGGAAACAACATTGTCATATGTCTTTTCTTGGATCTATATAATACGAAACCTCGCATTATGATTCGAAGTTAAAATCCTCAAATTTGGTATAATCGTTACTTTTTTCACGTTTTTCATGTAGTTTGATATTACGTAAATATATTCATTTTTACCAATATTTCGATACTATTTCAAGTAGTATCACGATATGTGATTTGGCCTTCAAATCTCAGAATTTCGCATAATATTGCATTTTAAGCAAGTTTTCTTGCATTTTGTTTTGAAATCATCGAATTTAGAAATATTTTGACGTTCATCATTCCCTTTTCCTTTATGTGATTTAATCAAAATATCATCGAATTAGGCAATATTTTGCCGTTTTTCCACGTTTTTGTGAATTTTCAGTTTATTATTATTAACTCAATAAATATACAATAAAAATGATGCAAACACATAATTGATTAGATTATAACCTTAAAAACTTCATTTTCAATCATCTATTTGTTTCTCTTTAAAATACTGAGAAAGATATTGGAAAGGGGAGAAGTTCTGTTTTTATTGCATATATCGACGTTTCAGCCGGATTAGAGCGGTTTTACGTGTATATCTTCCATCGGTAATATAAACGGAAAATCAGGAATATTTTAGTTAATTCTAATGAAAACACATTGATTTTTATAATTTGTATTGGAAACAACATTGTCATATGTCTTTTCATGGATCTAAATAGTACGAAACCTCGCTTTATGATTCGAAGTTAAAATCCTCAAATTTGGTATAATAGTGACTTTTTTCACGTTTTTCATGTAGTTTGATATTACGTAAATATATTCATTTTTACCAATATTTCGATACTATTTCATGTAATATCACGATATGTGATTTGGCCTTCAAATCTCAGAATTTCGCATAATATTGCATTTTAAGCAAGTTTTATATCATTTTGTTTCGTACGAAAAATCATCGAATTTAGCAATATTTTGACGTTTATCATCCCCTTTTCCTTTATGTGATTTAATCAAAATATCATCGAATTAGGCAATATTTTGCCGTTTTTCCACGTTTTTGTGAATTTTCAGTTTAATAGTATTAATTCATTAAATATACAATAAAAATGATGCAAACACATAATTGATTAGATAGTAACCTTAAATACTTCATTTTCAATCATCTATTTGTTTCTCGTTAAAATACTGAGTAAGATATTGAAAAGGGGAGAAGTTCGGTTTTTATTGCATATATCGACTTTTCAGCCGGAATAGAGCGGTTTTATGTGTACATCTTCCATCGGTAATATAAACGGAAAATCAGGAACATTTTAGTTAATTCTAATGAAAACACATTGATTTTTATCATTTGTATTGGAAACAACATTGTCATATGTCTTTTCTTGGATCTATATAATATGAAACCTCGCATTATGATTCGAAGTTAAAATCCTCAAATTTGGTATAATCGTGACTTTTTTCACGTTTTTCATGTAGTTTGATATTACGTAAATATATTCATTTTACCAATATTTCGATACTATTTCATGTAGTATCACGGTATGTGATTTGTCCTTCAAATCACAGAATTTCACATAATATTGCATTTTAAGCAAGTTTTCTTGCATTTTGTTTCGTACGAGAAATCATCGAATTTAGCAATATTTTGACGTTTATCATTCCCTTTTCCTTTATGTGATTTAATCAAAATATCATCGAATTAGGCAATATTTTGCCGTTTTTCCACGTTTTTGTGAATTTTCAGTTTATTAGTATTAATTCATTAAATATACGATAAAAGTGATGCAAACACATAATTGATTAGATAGTAACCTTAAATACTTCATTTTCAATCTATTTGTTTCTCGTTAAAATACTGAGTAAGATATTGAAAAGGGGAGAAGTTCAGTTTTTATTGCATATATCGACTTTTCAGCCGGAATAGAGCGGTTTTATGTGTACATCTTCCATCGGTAATATAAACGGAAAATCAGGAACATTTCAGTTAATTCAAATGAAAACACATTGATTTTTATCATTTGTATTGGAAACAACATTGTCATATGTCTTTTCTTGGATCTAAATAATACGAAACCTCGCATCATGAATCGAAGTTAAAATCCTCAAATTTGGTATAATCGTTACTTTTTTCACGTTTTTCATGTAGTTTGATATTACGTAAATATATTAATTTTTACCAATATTTCGATACTATTTCAAGTAGTATCACGATATGTGATTTGGCCTTCAAATCTCAGAATTTCGCATAATATTGCATTTTAAGCAAGTTTTCTCGCATTTTGTTTTGAAATCATCGAATTTAGCAATATTTTGACGTTCATCATTCCCTTTTCCTTTATGTGATTTAATCAAAATATCATCGAATTAGGCAATATTTTGCCGTTTTTTCACGTTTTTGTGAATTTTCAGTATATTATTATTAACTCAATAAATATACAATAAAAATGATGCAAACACATAATTGATTAGATAGTAACCTTAAATACTTCATTTTCAATCATCTATTTGTTTCTCGTTAAAATACTGAGTAAGATATTGAAAAGGGGAGAAGTTCGGTTTTTATTGCATATATCGACTTTTCAGCCGGAATAGAGCGGTTTTATGTGTACATCTTCCATCGGTAATATAAACGGAAAATCAGGAACATTTTAGTTAATTCTAATGAAAACACATTGATTTTTATCATTTGTATTGGAAACAACATTGTCATATGTCTTTTCTTGGATCTATATAATACGAAACCTCGCATTATGATTCGAAGTTAAAATCCTCAAATTTGGTATAATCGTTACTTTTTTCACGTTTTTCATGTAGTTTGATATTACGTAAATATATTCATTTTTACCAATATTTCGATACTATTTCAAGTAGTATCACGATATGTGATTTGGCCTTCAAATCTCAGAATTTCGCATAATATTGCATTTTAAGCAAGTTTTCTTGCATTTTGTTTTGAAATCATCGAATTTAGAAATATTTTGACGTTCATCATTCCCTTTTCCTTTATGTGATTTAATCAAAATATCATCGAATTAGGCAATATTTTGCCGTTTTTCCACGTTTTTGTGAATTTTCAGTATATTATTATTAACTCAATAAATATACAATAAAAATGATGCAAACACATAATTGATTAGATAGTAACCTTAAATACTTCATTTTCAATCATCTATTTGTTTCTCGTTAAAATACTGAGTAAGATATTGAAAAGGGGAGAAGTTCGGTTTTTATTGCATATATCGACTTTTCAGCCGGAATAGAGCGGTTTTATGTGTACATCTTCCATCGGTAATATAAACGGAAAATCAGGAACATTTTAGTTAATTCTAATGAAAACACATTGATTTTTATCATTTGTATTGGAAACAACATTGTCATATGTCTTTTCTTGGATCTATATAATACGAAACCTCGCATTATGATTCGAAGTTAAAATCCTCAAATTTGGTATAATCGTTACTTTTTTCACGTTTTTCATGTAGTTTGATATTACGTAAATATATTCATTTTTACCAATATTTCGATACTATTTCAAGTAGTATCACGATATGTGATTTGGCCTTCAAATCTCAGAATTTCGCATAATATTGCATTTTAAGCAAGTTTTCTTGCATTTTGTTTTGAAATCATCGAATTTAGAAATATTTTGACGTTCATCATTCCCTTTTCCTTTATGTGATTTAATCAAAATATCATCGAATTAGGCAATATTTTGCCGTTTTTCCACGTTTTTGTGAATTTTCAGTTTATTATTATTAACTCAATAAATATACAATAAAAATGATGCAAACACATAATTGATTAGATTATAACCTTAAAAACTTCATTTTCAATCATCTATTTGTTTCTCTTTAAAATACTGAGTAAGATATTGAAAAGGGGAGAAGTTCTGTTTTTATTGCATATATCGACGTTTCAGCCGGATTAGAGCGGTTTTACGTGTACATCTTCCATCGGTAATATAAACGGAAAATCAGGAACATTTTAGTTAATTCTAATGAAAACACATTGATTTTTATAATTTTTATTGGAAACAACATTGTCATATGTCTTTTCATGGATCTAAATAGTACGAAACCTCGCTTTATGATTCGAAGTTAAAATCCTCAAATTTGGTATAATAGTGACTTTTTTCACGTTTTTCATGTAGTTTGATATTACGTAAATATATTCATTTTTACCAATATTTCGATACTATTTCATGTAATATCACGATATGTGATTTGGCCTTCAAATCTCAGAATTTCGCATAATATTGCATTTTTAGCAAGTTTTATAGCATTTTGTTTCGTACGAAAAATCATCGAATTTAGCAATATTTTGACGTTTATCATCCCCTTTTCCTTTATGTGATTTAATCAAAATATCATCGAATTAGGCAATATTTTGCCGTTTTTCCACGTTTTTGTGAATTTTCAGTTTAATAGTATTAATTCATTAAATATACAATAAAAATGATGCAAACACATAATTGATTAGATAGTAACCTTAAATACTTCATTTTCAATCATCTATTTGTTTCTCGTTAAAATACTGAGTAAGATATTGAAAAGGGGAGAAGTTCGGTTTTTATTGCATATATCGACTTTTCAGCCGGAATAGAGCGGTTTTATGTGTACATCTTCCATCGGTAATATAAACGGAAAATCAGGAACATTTTAGTTAATTCTAATGAAAACACATTGATTTTTATCATTTGTATTGGAAACAACATTGTCATATGTCTTTTCTTGGATCTATATAATACGAAACCTCGCATTATGATTCGAAGTTAAAATCCTCAAATTTGGTATAATCGTGACTTTTTTCACGTTTTTCATGTAGTTTGATATTACGTAAATATATTCATTTTACCAATATTTCGATACTATTTCATGTAGTATCACGGTATGTGATTTGGCCTTCAAATCTCAGAATTTCACATAATATTGCATTTTAAGCAAGCTTTCTTGCCTTTTGTTTCGTACGAGAAATCATCGAATTTAGCAATATTTTGACGTTTATCATTCCCTTTTCCTTTATGTGATTTAATCAAAATATCATCGAATTAGGCAATATTTTGCCGTTTTTCCACGTTTTTGTTAATTTTCAGTTTATTAGTATTAATTCATTAAATATACGATAAAAGTGATGCAAACACATAATTGATTAGATTGTAACCTTAAATACTTCATTTTCAATCATCTATTTGTTTCTCGAGTAAATACTGAGTAAGATATTGAAAAGGGGAGAAGTTCGGTTTTTATTGCATATATCGACTTTTCAGCCGGAATAGAGCGGTTTTATGTGTACATCTTCCATCGGTAATATAAACGGAAAATCAGGAACATTTCTGTTAATTCAAATGAAAACACATTGATTTTTATCATTTGTATTGGAAACAACATTGTCATATGTCTTTTCTTGGATCTAAATACTACGAAACCTCGCATTATGAATCGAAGTTAAAATCCTCAAATTTGGTATAATCGTTACTTTTTTCACGTTTTTCATGTAGTTTGATATTACGTAAATATATTCATTTTTACCAATATTTCGATACTATTTCAAGTAGTATCACGATATGTGATTTGGCCTTCAAATCTCAGAATTTCGCATAATATTGCATTTTAAGCAAGTTTTCTCGCATTTTGTTTTGAAATCATCGAATTTAGCAATATTTTGACGTTCATCATTCCCTTTTCCTTTATGTGATTTAATCAAAATATCATCGAATTAGGCAATATTTTGCCGTTTTTCCACGTTTTTGTGAATTTTCAGTTTATTATTATTAACTCAATAAATATACAATAAAAATGATGCAAACACATAATTGATTAGATTATAACCTTAAAAAATTCATTTTCAATCATCTATTTGTTTCTCTTTAAAATACTGAGTAAGATATTGAAAAGGGGAGAAGTTCTGTTTTTATTGCATATATCGACGTTTCAGCCGGATTAGAGCGGTTTTACGTGTACATCTTCCATCGGTAATATAAACGGAAAATCAGGAACATTTTAGTTAATTCTAATGAAAACACATTGATTTTTATAATTTGTATTGGAAACAACATTGTCATATGTCTTTTCATGGATCTAAATAGTACGAAACCTCGCTTTATGATTCGAAGTTAAAATCCTCAAATTTGGTATAATAGTGACTTTTTTCACGTTTTTCATGTAGTTTGATATTACGTAAATATATTCATTTTACCAATATTTCGATACTATTTCATGTAGTATCACGGTATGTGATTTGGCCTTCAAATCTCAGAATTTCACATAATATTGCATTTTAAGCAAGTTTTCTTGCATTTTGTTTCGTACGAGAAATCATCGAATTTAGCAATATTTTGACGTTTATCATTCCCTTTTCCTTTATGTGATTTAATCAAAATATCATCGAATTAGGCAATATTTTGCCGTTTTTCCACGTTTTTGTGAATTTTCAGTTTATTAGTATTAACTCAATAAATATACAATAAAAAAAAATGCAAACACATAATTGATTAGATTATAACCTTAAATACTTAATTTTCAATCATCTATTTGTTTCTCTTTAAAATACTGAGTAAGACATTGAAAAGGGGAGAAGTTCTGTTTTTATTGCATATATCGACGTTTTAGCCGGATTAGAGCGGTTTTACGTGTACATCTTCCATCGGTAATATAAACGGAAATTCAGGAACATTTTAATTAATTCTAATGAAAACACATATATTTTTATAATTTGTATTGGAAACAACATTGTCATAAGTCTTTTCATGGATCTAAATAGTACGAAACCTCGCTTTATGATTCGAAGTTAAAATCCTCAAATTTGGTATAATCGTTACATTTTTCATGTTTTTCATGTAGTTTGATATTACGTAAATATATTCATTTTTACCAATATTTCGATACTATTTCATGTAGTATCACGATATGTGATTTGGCCTTCATATCTCAGAATTTCGCATAATACTGCATTTTAAGCAAGTTTTCTTGCATTTTGTTTCGTACGAAAAATCATCGAATTTAGCAATATTTTGACGTTTATCATCCCCTTTTCCTTTATGTGATATAATCAAAATATCATCGAATTAGGCAATATTTTGCCGTTTTTCCACGTTTTTGTGAATTTTCAGTTTATTAGTATTAACTCAATAAATCTACAATAAAAAAAAATGCAAACACATAATTGATTAGATTATAACCTTAAATACTTCATTTTCAATCATCTATTTGTTTCCCTTTAAAATACTTAGTAAGACATTGAAAAGGGGAGAAGTTCTGTTTTTATAGCATATATCGACGTTTCAGCCGGATTAGAGCGGTTTTACGTGTACATCTTCCATCGGTAATATAAACGGAAATTCAGGAACATTTTAGTTAATTCTAATGAAAACACATTGATTTTTATAATTTGTATTGGAAACAACATTGTCATATATCTTTTCATGGATCTAAATAGTACGAAACCTCGCATTATGATTCGAAGTTAAAATCCTCAAATTTGGTATAATAGTGACTTTTTTCACGTTTTTCATGTAGTTTGATATTACGTAAATATATTCATTTTACCAATATTTCGATACTATTTCATGTAGTATCACGGTATGTGATTTGGCCTTCAAATCTCAGAATTTCACATAATATTGCATTTTAAGCAAGTTTTATTGCATTTTGTTTCGTACGAGAAATCATCGAATTTAGCAATATTTTGACGTTTATCATTCCCTTTTCCTTTATGTGATTTAATCAAAATATCATCGAATTTGGCAATATTTTGCCGTTTTTCCACGTTTTTGTGAATTTTCAGTTTATTAGTATTAATTCATTAAATATACAATAAAAATGATGCAAACACATAATTGATTAGATAGTAACCTTGAATACTTCATTTTCAATCATCTATTTGTTTCTCGTTAAAATACTGTGTAAGATATTGAAAAGGGGAGAAGTTCGGGTTTTCTTGCATATATCGACTTTTCAGCTGGAATAGAGCGGTTTTACGTGTACATCTTCCATCGGTAATATAAACAGAAAATCAGGAACATTTTAGTTAATTCTAATGAAAACACATTGATTTTTTATAATTTGTATAGGAAACAACATTGTCATATGTCTTTTCATGGATCTAAATAGTACTAAATCTCGCTTTATGATTCGAAGTTAAAATCCTCAAATTTGGTATAATAGTGACTTTTTCACGTTTTTCATGTAGTTTGATATTACGTATATATATATTCATTTTTACCAATATTTCGATACTAATTCATGTAGTGTCACGATATGTGATTTGGTATTCAAATCTTAGAATTTCGCATAATATTGCATTTTAAGCAAGTTTTCTTGCATTTTGTTTTGTACGAAAAATCATCGAATTTAGCAATATTTTGTGGTTTATCATTCCCTTTTCCTTTATGTGATTTAATCAAAATATCATCGAATTAGGCAATATTTTGCCGTTTTTCCACGTTTTTGTGAATTTTCAGTTTATTAGTATTAATTCATTAAATATACAATAAAAATGATGCAAACACATAATTGATTATATAGTAACCTTCATACTTCATTTTCAATTATCTATTTGTTTCTCGTTAAAATACTGAGTAAGATATTGACAAGGGGAGAAGTTCGGTTTTTATTGCATATATCGACTTTTCAGCCGGAATAGAGCGGTTTTACGTGTACATCTTCCATCGGTAATATAAACGGAAAATCAGGAACATTTTAGTTAATTCTAATGAAAACACATTGATTTTTATAATTTGTATTGGAAACAACATTGTCATATGTCTTTTCATGGATCTAAATAGTACGAAATCTCGCTTTATGATTCGAAGTTAAAATCCTCAAATTTGGTATAATAGTGACTTTTTCACGTTTTTCATGTAGTTTGATATTACGTATATATATTCATTTTTACCAATATTTCGATACTAATTCATGTAGTGTCAGAATATGTGATTTGACCTTCAAATCTCAGAATTTCGCATAATATTGCATTTTAAGCAAGTTTTCTTGCATTTTGTTTCGTACGAGAAATCATCGAATTTAGCAATATTTTGACGTTTATCATTCCCTTTTCCTTTATGTGATTTAATCAAAATATCATCGAATTAGGCAATATTTTGCCGTTTTTCCACGTTTTTGTGAATTTTCAGTTTATTAGTATTAACTCAATATATATACAATAAAAAAAATGCAAACACATAATTGATTAGATTATAACCTTAAATACTTAATTTTCAATCATCTATTTGTTTCTCTTTAAAATACTGAGTAAGACATTGAAAAGGGGAGAAGTTCTGTTTTTATTGCATATATCGACGTTTTAGCCGGATTAGAGCGGTTTTACGTGTACATCTTCCATCGGTAATATAAACGGAAATTCAGGAACATTTTAGTTAATTCTAATGAAAACACATTGATTTTTATCATTTGTATTGGAAACAACATTGTCATATGTCTTTTCTTGGATCTATATAATACGAAACCTCGCATTATGATTCGAAGTTAAAATCCTCAAATTTGGTATAATCGTGACTTTTTTCACGTTTTTCATGTAGTTTGATATTACGTAAATATATTCATTTTACCAATATTTCGATACTATTTCATGTAGTATCACGGTATGTGATTTGGCCTTCAAATCTCAGAATTTCGCATAATATTGCATTTTAAGCAAGTTTTCTCGCATTTTGTTTTGAAATCATCGAATTTAGCAATATTTTGACGTTCATCATTCCCTTTTCCTTTATGTGATTTAATCAAAATATCATCGAATTAGGCAATATTTTGTCGTTTTTCCACGTTTTTGTGAATTTTCAGTTTATTATTATTAACTCAATAAATATACAATAAAAATGATGCAAACACATAATTGATTAGATTATAACCTTAAAAAATTCATTTTCAATCATCTATTTGTTTCTCTTTAAAATACTGAGTAAGATATTGAAAAGGGGAGAAGTTCTGTTTTTATTGCATATATCGACGTTTCAGCCGGATTAGAGCGGTTTTACGTGTACATCTTCCATCGGTAATATAAACGGAAAATCAGGAACATTTTAGTTAATTCTAATGAAAGCACATTGATTTTTATAATTTGTATTGGAAACAACATTGTCATATGTCTTTTCATGGATCTAAATAGTACGAAACCTCGCTTTATGATTCGAAGTTAAAATCCTCAAATTTGGTATAATAGTGACTTTTTTCACGTTTTTCATGTAGTTTGATATTACGTAAATATATTCATTTTACCAATATTTCGATACTATTTCATGCAGTATCACGGTATGTGATTTGGCCTTCAAATCTCAGAATTTCACATAATATTGCATTTTAAGCAAGTTTTCTTGCATTTTGTTTCGTACGAGAAATCATCGAATTTAGCAATATTTTGACGTTTATCATTCCCTTTTCCTTTATGTGATTTAATCAAAATATCATCGAATTAGGCAATATTTTGCCGTTTTTCCACGTTTTCGTGAATTTTCAGTTTATTAGTATTAATTCATTAAATATACAATAAAAATGATGCAAACACATAATTGATTAGATAGTAACCTTGAATACTTCATTTTCAATCATCTATTTGTTTCTCGTTAAAATACTGTGTAAGATATTGAAAAGGGGAGAAGTTCGGGTTTTCTTGCATATATCGACTTTTCAGCTGGAATAGAGCGGTTTTACGTGTACATCTTCCATCGGTAATATAAACAGAAAATCAGGAACATTTTAGTTAATTCTAATGAAAACACATTGATTTTTTATAATTTGTATAGGAAACAACATTGTCATATGTCTTTTCATGGATCTAAATAGTACTAAATCTCGCTTTATGATTCGAAGTTAAAATCCTCAAATTTGGTATAATAGTGACTTTTTCACGTTTTTCATGTAGTTTGATATTACGTATATATATTCATTTTTACCAATATTTCGATACTAATTCATGTAGTGTCACGATATGTGATTTGGTATTCAAATCTTAGAATTTCGCATAATATTGCATTTTAAGCAAGTTTTCTTGCATTTTGTTTTGTACGAAAAATCATCGAATTTAGCAATATTTTGTGGTTTATCATTCCCTTTTCCTTTATGTGATTTAATCAAAATATCATCGAATTAGGCAATATTTTGCCGTTTTTCCACGTTTTTGTGAATTTTCAGTTTATTAGTATTAATTCATTAAATATACAATAAAAATGATGCAAACACATAATTGATTATATAGTAACCTTCATACTTCATTTTCAATTATCTATTTGTTTCTCGTTAAAATACTGAGTAAGATATTGACAAGGGGAGAAGTTCGGTTTTTATTGCATATATCGACTTTTCAGCCGGAATAGAGCGGTTTTACGTGTACATCTTCCATCGGTAATATAAACGGAAAATCAGGAACATTTTAGTTAATTCTAATGAAAACACATTGATTTTTATAATTTGTATTGGAAACAACATTGTCATATGTCTTTTCATGGATCTAAATAGTACGAAATCTCGCTTTATGATTCGAAGTTAAAATCCTCAAATTTGGTATAATAGTGACTTTTTCACGTTTTTCATGTAGTTTGATATTACGTATATATATTCATTTTTACCAATATTTCGATACTAATTCATGTAGTGTCAGAATATGTGATTTGACCTTCAAATCTCAGAATTTCGCATAATATTGCATTTCTAGCAAGTTTTCTTGCATTTTGTTTCGTACGAGAAATCATCGAATTTAGCAATATTTTGACGTTTATCATTCCCTTTTCCTTTATGTGATTTAATCAAAATATCATCGAATTAGGCAATATTTTGCCGTTTTTCCACGTTTTTGTGAATTTTCAGTTTATTAGTATTAACTCAATATATATACAATAAAAAAAATGCAAACACATAATTGATTAGATTATAACCTTAAATACTTAATTTTCAATCATCTATTTGTTTCTCTTTAAAATACTGAGTAAGACATTGAAAAGGGGAGAAGTTCTGTTTTTATTGCATATATCGACGTTTTAGCCGGATTAGAGCGGTTTTACGTGTACATCTTCCATCGGTAATATAAACGGAAATTCAGGAACATTTTAGTTAATTCTAATGAAAACACATTGATTTTTATAATTTGTATTGGAAACAACATTGTCATATGTCTTTTCATGGATCTAACTAGTACGAAACCTCGCTTTATGATTCGAAGTTAAAATCCTCTAATTTGGTATAATCGTTACTTTTTTCATGTTTTTCATGTAGTTTGATATTACGTAAATATATTCATTTTTACCAATATTTCGATACTATTTCATGTAGTATCACGATATGTGATTTGGCCTTCATATCTCAGAATTTCGCATAATACTGCATTTTAAGCAAGTTTTCTTGCATTTTGTTTCGTACGAAAAATCATCGAATTTAGCAATATTTTGACGTTTATCATCCCCTTTTCATTTATGTGATTTAATCAAAATATCATCGAATTAGGCAATATTTTGCCGTTTTTCCACGTTTTTGTGAATTTTCAGTTTATTAGTATTAACTCAATAAATCTACAATAAAAAAAAATGCAAACACATAATTGATTAGATTATAACCTTAAATACTTCATTTTCAATCATCTATTTGTTTCCCTTTAAAATACTTAGTAAGACATTGAAAAGGGGAGAAGTTCTGTTTTTATAGCATATATCGACGTTTCAGCCGGATTAGAGCGGTTTTACGTGTACATCTTCCATCGGTAATATAAACGGAAATTCAGGAACATTTTAGTTAATTCTAATGAAAACACATTGATTTTTATAATTTGTATTGGAAACAACATTGTCATATATCTTTTCATGGATCTAAATAGTACGAAACCTCGCATTATGATTCGAAGTTAAAATCCTCAAATTTGGTATAATCGTTACTTTTTTCACGTATTTCATGTAGTTTGATATTACGTAAATATATTCGTTTTTACCAATATTTCGATACTATTTCATGTAGTATCACGATATGTGATTTGGCCTTCAAATCTCAGAATTTCGCATAATATTGCATTTTAAGCAAGTTTTATAGCATTTTGTTTCGTACGAAAAATCATCGAATTTAGCAATATTTTGACGTTTATCATCCCCTTTTCCTTTATGTGATTTAATCAAAATATCATCGAATTAGGCAATATTTTGCCGTTTTTCCACGTTTTTGTTAATTTTCAGTTTATTAGTATTAATTCATTAAACATACAATAAAAATGATGCAAACACATAATTGATTAGATAGTAACCTTAAATACTTCATTATCAATCATCTATTTGTTTCTCTTTAAAATCCTAAGTAAGATATTGAAAAGGGGAGAAGTTGTGTTTTTATTGCATATATCGATGTTTCAGCCGGATCAGAGCGGTTTTACGTGTACATCTTCCATCGGTAATATAAACGGAAAATCAGGAACATTTCAGTTAATTCTAATGAAAACATATTGATTTTTATAATTTGTATTGGAAACAACATTGTCATATGTCTTTTCATGGATCTAAATAGTACGAAACCTCGCTTTATGATTCGAAGTTAAAATCCTCAAATTTGGTATAATCGTTACTTTTTTCATGTTTTTCATGTAGTTTGATATTACGTAAATATATTCATTTTTACTAATATTTCGATACTATTTCATGTAGTATCACGATATGTGATTTGGCCTTCATATCTCAGAATTTCGCATAATACTGCATTTTAAGCAAGTTTTCTTGCATTTTGTTTCGTACGAAAAATCATCGAATTTAGCAATATTTTGACGTTTATCATCCCCTTTTCCTTTATGTGATTTAATCAAAATATCATCGAATTAGGCAATATTTTGCCGTTTTTCCACGTTTTTGTGAATTTTCTGTTTATTAGTATTAACTCAATAAATCTACAATAAAAAAAAATGCAAACACATAATTGATTAGATTATAACCTTAAATACTTCATTTTCAATCATCTATTTGTTTCCCTTTAAAATACTTAGTAAGACATTGAAAAGGGGAGAAGTTCTGTTTTTATAGCATATATCGACGTTTCAGCCGGATTTGAGCGGTTTTACGTGTACATCTTCCATCGGTAATATAAACGGAAATTCAGGAACATTTTAGTTAATTCTGATGAAAACACATTGATTTTTATAATTTGTATTGGAAACAACATTGTCATATATCTTTTCATGGATCTAAATAGTACGAAACCTCGCATTATGATTCGAAGTTAAAATCCTCAAATTTGGTATAATCGTTACTTTTTTCACGTTTTTCATGTAGTTTGATATTACGTAAATATATTCGTTTTTACCAATATTTCGATACTATTTCATGTAGTATCACGATATGTGATTTGGCCTTCAAATCTCAGAATTTCGCATAATATTGCATTTTAAGCAAGTTTTATAGCATTTTGTTTCGTACGAAAAATCATCGAATTTAGCAATATTTTGACGTTTATCATCCCCTTTTCCTTTATGTGATTTAATCAAAATATCATCGAATTAGGCAATATTTTGCCGTTTTTCCACGTTTTTGTTAATTTTCAGTTTATTAGTATTAATTCATTAAACATACAATAAAAATGATGCAAACACATAATTGATTAGATAGTAACCTTAAATACTTCATTTTCAATCATCTATTTGTTTCTCTTTAAAATCCTAAGTAAGATATTGAAAAGGGGAGAAGTTGTGTTTTTATTGCATATATCGACGTTTCAGCCGGATCAGAGCGGTTTTACGTGTACATCTTCCATCGGTAATATAAACGGAAAATCAGGAACATTTCAGTTAATTCTAATGAAAACATATTGATTTTTATAATTTGTATTGGAAACAACATTGTCATATGTCTTTTCATGGATCTAAATAGTACGAAACCTCGCTTTATGATTCGAAGTTAAAATCCTCAAATTTGGTATAATAGTGACTTTTTTCACGTTTTTCATGTAGTTTGATATTACGTAAATATATTCATATTTACCAATATTTCGATACTATTTCATGTAGTATCACGATATGTGATTTGGCCTTCAAATCTCAGAATTTCGCATAATATTGCATTTTAAGCAAGTTTTATAGCATTTTGTTTCGTACGAAAAATCATCGAATTTAGCAATATTTTGATGTTTATCATCCCCTTTTCCTTTATGTGATTTAATCAAAATATCATCGAATTAGGCAATATTTTGCCGTTTTTCCACGTTTTTGTGAATTTTCAGTTTAATAGTATTAATTCATTAAATATACAATAAAAATGATGCAAACACATAATTGATTAGATAGTAACCTTAAATACTTCATTTTCCATCATCTATTTGTTTCTCGTTAAAATACTGAGTAAGATATTGAAAAGGGGAGAAGTTCGGTTTTTATTGCATATATCGACTTTTCAGCCGGAATAGAGCGGTTTTATGTTTACATCTTCCATCGGTAATATAAACGGAAAATCAGGAACATTTTAGTTAATTCTAATGAAAACACATTGATTTTTATCATTTGTATTGGAAACAACATTGTCATATGTCTTTTCTTGGATCTATATAATACGAAACCTCGCATTATGATTCGAAGTTAAAATCCTCAAATTTGGTATAATCGTGACTTTTTTCACGTTTTTCATGTAGTTTGATATTACGTAAATATATTCATTTTACCAATAATTCGATACTATTTCATGTAGTATCACGGTATGTGATTTGGCCTTCAAATCTCAGAATTTCACATAATATTGCATTTTAAGCAAGTTTTCTTGCATTTTGTTTCGTACGAGAAATCATTGAATTTAGCAATATTATGACGTTTATCATTCCCTTTTCCCTTATGTGATTTAATCAAAATATCATCGAATTAGGCAATATTTTGCCGTTTTTCCACGTTTTTGTGAATTTTCAGTTTATTAGTATTAACTCAATAAATATACAATAAAAAAAAATGCAAACACATAATTGATTAGATTATAACCTTAAATACTTCATTTTCGATCATCTATTTGTTTCTCTTTAAAATACTGAGTAAGACATTGAAAAGGGGAGAAGTTTTCTTTTTATTGCATATATCGACGTTTTTGCCGGATTAGAGCGGTTTTACGTGTACATCTTCCATCGGTAATATAAACGGAAAATCAGGAACATTTTAGTTAATTCTAATGAAAACACATTGATTTTTATAATTTGTATTAGAAACAACATTGTCATATGTCTTTTCATGGATCTAAATAGTACGAAACCTCGCTTTATGATTCGAAGTTAAAATCCAAAAATTTGGTATAATAGTGACTTTTTTCACGTTTTTCATGTAGTTTGATATTACGTAACTATATTCATTTTTACCAATATTTCGATACTATTTCATGTAGTATCACGATATGTGATTTGGCCTTCAAATCTCAGAATTTCGCATAATATTGCATTTTAAGCAAGTTTTATAGCATTTTGATTCGTACGAAAAATCATCGAATTTAGCAATATTTTGACGTTTATCATCCCCTTTTCCTTTATGTGATTTAATCAAAATATCATCGAATTAGGAAATATTTTGCCGTTTTTCCACGTTTTTGTTAATTTTCAGTTTATTAGTATTAATTCATTAAACATACAATAAAAATGATGCAAACACATAATTGATTAGATAGTAACCTTAAATACTTCATTTTCAATCATCTATTTGTTTCTCTTTAAAATCCTAAGTAAGATATTGAAAAGGGGAGAAGTTGTGTTTTTATTGCATATATCGACGTTTCAGCCGGATCAGAGCGGTTTTACGTGTACATCTTCCATCGGTAATATAAACGGAAAATCAGGAACATTTCAGTTAATTCTAATGAAAACATATTGATTTTTATAATTTGTATTGGAAACAACATTGTCATATGTCTTTTCATGGATCTAAATAGTACGAAACCTCGCTTTATGATTCGAAGTTAAAATCCTCAAATTTGGTATAATCGTTACTTTTTTCATGTTTTTCATGTAGTTTGATATTACGTAAATATATTCATTTTTACCAATATTTCGATACTATTTCATGTAGTATCACGATATGTGATTTGGCCTTCATATCTCAGAATTTCGCATAATACTGCATTTTAAGCAAGTTTTCTTGCATTTTGTTTCGTACGAAAAATCATCGAATTTAGCAATATTTTGACGTTTATCATCCCCTTTTCCTTTATGTGATTTAATCAAAATATCATCGAATTAGGCAATATTTTGCCGTTTTTCCACGTTTTTGTGAATTTTCAGTTTATTAGTATTAACTCAATAAATCTACAATAAAAAAAAAATGCAAACACATAATTGATTAGATTATAACCTTAAATACTTAATTTTCAATCATCTATTTGTTTCCCTTTAAAATACTTAGTAAGACATTGAAAAGGGGAGAAGTTCTGTTTTTATAGCATATATCGACGTTTCAGCCGGATTAGAGCGGTTTTACGTGTACATCTTCCATCGGTAATATAAACGGAAATTCAGGAACATTTTAGTTAATTCTAATGAAAACACATTGATTTTTATAATTTGTATTGGAAACAACATTGTCATATATCTTTTCATGGATCTAAATAGTACGAAACCTCGCATTATGATTCGAAGTTAAAATCCTCAAATTTGGTATAATCGTTACTTTTTTCACGTTTTTCATGTAGTTTGATATTACGTAAATATATTCGTTTTTACCAATATTTCGATACTATTTCATGTAGTATCACGATATGTGATTTGGCCTTCAAATCTCAGAATTTCGCATAATATTGCATTTTAAGCAAGTTTTATAGCATTTTGTTTCGTACGAAAAATCATCGAATTTAGCAATATTTTGACGTTTATCATCCCCTTTTCCTTTATGTGATTTAATCAAAATATCATCGAATTAGGCAATATTTTGCCGTTTTTCCACGTTTTTGTTAATTTTCAGTTTATTAGTATTAATTCATTAAACATACAATAAAAATGATGCAAACACATAATTGATTAGATAGTAACCTTAAATACTTCATTTTCAATCATCTATTTGTTTCTCTTTAAAATCCTAAGTAAGATATTGAAAAGGGGAGAAGTTGTGTTTTTATTGCATATATCGACGTTTCAGCCGGATCAGAGCGGTTTTACGTGTACATCTTCCATCGGTAATATAAACGGTAAATCAGGAACATTTCAGTTAATTCTAATGAAAACATATTGATTTTTATAATTTGTATTGGAAACAACATTGTCATATGTCTTTTCATGGATCTAAATAGTACGAAACCTCGCTTTATGATTTGAAGTTAAAATCCTCAAATTTGGTATAATAGTGACTTTTTTCACGTTTTTCATGTAGTTTGATATTACGTAAATATATTCATATTTACCAATATTTCGATACTATTTCATGTAGTATCACGATATGTGATTTGGCCTTCAAATCTCAGAATTTCGCATAATATTGCATTTTAAGCAAGTTTTATAGCATTTTGTTTCGTACGAAAAATCATCGAATTTAGCAATATTTTGATGTTTATCATCCCCTTTTCCTTTATGTGATTTAATCAAAATATCATCGAATTAGGCAATATTTTGCCGTTTTTCCACGTTTTTGTGAATTTTCAGTTTAATAGTATTAATTCATTAAATATACAATAAAAATGATGCAAACACATAATTGATTAGATAGTAACCTTAAATACTTCATTTTCCATCATCTATTTGTTTCTCGTTAAAATACTAAGATATTGAAAAGGGGAGAAGTTCGGTTTTTATTGCATATATCGACTTTTCAGCCGGAATAGAGCGGTTTTATGTTTACATCTTCCATCGGTAATATAAACGGAAAATCAGGAACATTTTAGTTAATTCTAATGAAAACACATTGATTTTTATCATTTGTATTGGAAACAACATTGTCATATGTCTTTTCTTGGATCTATATAATACGAAACCTCGCATTATGATTCGAAGTTAAAATCCTCAAATTTGGTATAATCGTGACTTTTTTCACGTTTTTCATGTAGTTTGATATTACGTAAATATATTCATTTTACCAATATTTCGATACTATTTCATGTAGTATCACGGTATGTGATTTGGCCTTCAAATCTCAGAATTTCACATAATATTGCATTTTAAGCAAGTTTTCTTGCATTTTGTTTCGTACGAGAAATCATTGAATTTAGCAATATTTTGACGTTTATCATTCCCTTTTCCTTTATGTGATTTAATCAAAATATCATCGAATTAGGCAATATTTTGCCGTTTTTCCACGTTTTTGTGAATTTTCAGTTTATTAGTATTAATTCATTAAATATACAATAAAAATGATGCAAACACATAATTGATTAGATTATAACCTTAAATACTTAATTTTCAATCATCTATTTGTTTCTCTTTAAAATACTGAGTAAGACATTGAAAAGGGGAGAAGTTCTGTTTTTATTGCATATATCGACGTTTTAGCCGGATTAGAGCGGTTTTACGTGTACATCTTCCATCGGTAATATAAACGGAAATTCAGGAACATTTTAGTTAATTCTAATGAAAACACATTGATTTTTATAATTTGTATTGGAAACAACATTGTCATATGTCTTTTCATGGATCTAAATAGTACGAAACCTCGCTTTATGATTCGAAGTTAAAATCCTCAAATTTGGTATAATCGTTACTTTTTTCATGTTTTTCATGTAGTTTGATATTACGTAAATATATTCATTTTTACCAATATTTCGATACTATTTCATGTAATATCACGATATGTGATTTGGCCTTCATATCTCAGAATTTCGCATAATACTGCATTTTAAGCAAGTTTTCTTGCATTTTGTTTCGTACGAAAAATCATCGAATTTAGCAATATTTTGACGTTTATCATCCCCTTTTCCTTTATGTGATTTAATCAAAATATCATCGAATTAGGCAATATTTTGCCGTTTTTCCACGTTTTTGTGAATTTTCAGTTTATTAGTATTAACTCAATAAATATACAATAAAAAAAATGCAAACACATAATTGATTAGATTATAACCTTAAATACTTAATTTTCAATCATCTATTTGTTTCTCTTTAAAATACTGAGTAAGACATTGAAAAGGGGAGAAGTTCTGTTTTTATTACATATATCGACGTTTTAGCCGGATTAGAGCGGTTTTACGTGTACATCTTCCATCGGTAATATAAACGGAAATTCAGGAACATTTTAGTTAATTCTAATGAAAACACATTGATTTTTATAATTTGTATTGGAAACAACATTGTCATATGTCTTTTCATGGATCTAAATAGTACGAAACCTCGCTTTATGATTCGAAGTTAAAATCCTCAAATTTGGTATAATCGTTACTTTTTTCATGTTTTTCATGTAGTTTGATATTACGTAAATATATTCATTTTTACCAATATTTCGATACTATTTCATGTAGTATCACGATATGTGATTTGGCCTTCATATCTCAGAATTTCGCATAATACTGCATTTTAAGCAAGTTTTCTTGCATTTTGTTTCGTACGAAAAATCATCGAATTTAGCAAAATTTTGACGTTTATCATCCCCTTTTCCTTTATGTGATTTAATCAAAATATCATCGAATTAGGCAATATTTTGCCGTTTTTCCATGTTTTTGTGAATTTTCAGTTTATTAGTATTAATTCATTAAACATACAATAAAAATGATGCAAACACATAATTGATTAGATAGTAACCTTAAATACTTCATTTTCAATCATCTATTTGTTTCTCTTTAAAATCTTGAGTAAGATATTGAAAAGGGGAGAAGTTGTGTTTTTATTGCATATATCGACGTTTCAGCCGGATCAGAGCGGTTTTACGTGTACATCTTCCATCGGTAATATAAACGGAAAATCAGGAACATTTCAGTTAATTCTAATGAAAACATATTGATTTTTATAATTTGTATTGGAAACAACATTGTCATATGTCTTTTCATGGATCTAAATAGTACGAAACCTCGCTTTATGATTCGAAGTTAAAATCCTCAAATTTGGTATAATCGTGACTTTTTTCACGTTTTTCATGTAGTTTGATATTACGTAAATATATTCATTTTTACCAATATTTCGATACTATTTCATGTAGTATTACGATATGTGATTTGGCCTTCAAATCTCAGAATTTCGCATAATATTGCATTTTAAGCAAGTTTTCTTGCATTTTGTTTCATACTAAAAATCATCAAATTTAGCAATATTTTGACGTTTATCATCCCCTTTTCCTTTATGTGATTTAATCAAAATATCATCGAATTAGGCAATATTTTGCCGTTTTTCCACGTTTTTGTGAATTTTCAGTTTATTAGTATTAATTCATTAAATATACAATAAAAATGATGCAAACACATAATTGATTAGATAGTAACCTTGAATACTTCATTTTCAATCATCTATTTGTTTCTCGTTAAAATACTGTGTAAGATATTGAAAAGGGGAGAAGTTCGGTTTTTCTTGCATATATCGACTTTTCAGCTGGAATAGAGCGGTTTTACTTCCATCGGTAATATAAACAGAAAATCAGGAACATTTAGTTAATTCTAATGAAAACACATTGATTTTTATAATTTGTATAGGAAACAACATTGTCATATGTCTTTTCATGGATCTAAATAGTACGAAACCTCGCTTTATGATTCGAAGTTAAAATCCTCAAATTTGGTATAATCGTTACTTTTTTCATGTTTTTCATGTAGTTTGATATTACGTAAATATATTCATTTTTACCAATATTTCGATACTATTTCATGTAATATCACGATATGTGATTTGGCCTTCATATCTCAGAATTTCGCATAATACTGCATTTTAAGCAAGTTTTCTTGCATTTTGTTTCGTACGAAAAATCATCGAATTTAGCAATATTTTGACGTTTATCATCCCCTTTTCCTTTATGTGATTTAATCAAAATATCATCGAATTAGGCAATATTTTGCCGTTTTTCCACGTTTTTGTGAATTTTCAGTTTATTAGTATTAACTCAATAAATATACAATAAAAAAAATGCAAACACATAATTGATTAGATTATAACCTTAAATACTTAATTTTCAATCATCTATTTGTTTCTCTTTAAAATACTGAGTAAGACATTGAAAAGGGGAGAAGTTCTGTTTTTATTACATATATCGACGTTTTAGCCGGATTAGAGCGGTTTTACGTGTACATCTTCCATCGGTAATATAAACGGAAATTCAGGAACATTTTAGTTAATTCTAATGAAAACACATTGATTTTTATAATTTGTATTGGAAACAACATTGTCATATGTCTTTTCATGGATCTAAATAGTACGAAACCTCGCTTTATGATTCGAAGTTAAAATCCTCAAATTTGGTATAATCGTTACTTTTTTCATGTTTTTCATGTAGTTGATATTACGTAAATATATTCATTTTTACCAATATTTCGATACTATTTCATGTAGTATCACGATATGTGATTTGGCCTTCATATCTCAGAATTTTCGCATAATACTGCATTTTAAGACAAGTTTTCTTGCATTTTGTTTCGTACGAAAATCATCGAAATTTAGCAAATTTTGACGTTTATCATCCCCTTTTCCTTTATGTGATTTAATCAAAATATCATCGAATTAGGCAATATTTTGCCGTTTTTTCCATGTTTTTGTGAATTTTCAGTTTATTAGTATTAATTCATTAAACATACAATAAAATGATGCAAACACATAATTGATTAGATAGTAACCTTAATACTTCATTTTCAATCATCTATTGTTTCTCGTTAAAATACTGTGTAAGATATTGAAAAGGGGAGAAGTTCGGTTTTTCTTACATATATCGACTTTTCAGCTGGAATAGAGCGGTTTTACGTGTACATCTTCCATCGGTAATATAAACAGAAAATCAGGAACATTTTAGTTAATTCTAATGAAAACACATTGATTTTTATAATTTGTATAGGAAACAACATTGTCATATGTCTTTTCATGGATCTAAATAGTACGAAATCTCGCTTTATGATTCGAAGTTAAAATACTCAAATTTGGTATAATAGTGACTTTTTTCACGTTTTTCATGTAGTTTGATATTACGTATATATATTCATTTTTACCAATATTTCTATACTAAGTCATGTATTTTCCCGATATGTGATTTGGCCTTCAAATCTCAGAATTTCGCATAATATTGCATTTTAAGCAAGTTTTCTTGCATTTTGTTTCGTACGAAAAAACATCGAATTTAGCAATATTTTGACGTTTATCATTCCCTTTTCCTTTATGTGACTTAATCAAAATATCATCGAATTAGGCAATATTTTCCCGTTTTTCCACGTTTTCGTGAATTTTCAGTTTATTAGTATTAATTCATTAAATATACAATAAAAATGATGCAAACATATAATTGATTAGATAGTAACCTTAAATACTTCATTTTCTATCGTCTATTTGTTTCTCGTTAAAATACTGAGTAAGATATTGACAAGGGGAGAAGTTCGGTTTTTATTGCATATATCGACTTTTCAGCCGGAAGAGCGGTTTTACGTGTACATCTTCCATCGGTAATATAAACGGAAAATCAGGAACATTTCAGTTAATTCTAATGAAAACACATTGATTTTTATCGTTTGTATTGGAAACAACATTGTCATATGTCTTTTCTTGGATCTAAATAATACGAAACCTCGCATTATGATTTGAAGTTAAAATCCTCAAATTTGGTATAATCGTTACTTTTTTCACGTTTTTCATGTAGTTTGATATTACGTAAATATATTCGTTTTTACCAATATTTCGATACTATTTCATGTAGTATCACGATATGTGATTTGGCCTTCAAATCTCAGAATTTCGCCTAATATTGCATTTTAAACAAGTTTTATAGCATTTTGTTTCGTACGAAAAATCATCGAATTTAGCAATATTTTGACGTTTATCATCCCTTTTCCTTTATGTGATTTAATCAAAATATCATCGAATTAGGCAATATTTTGCCGTTTTTCCACGTGTTTGTGAATTTTCAGTTTATTAGTATTAATTCATTAAATATACAATAAAAATGATGCAAACACATAATTGATTAGATAGTAACCTTAAATACTTCATTTTCAATCATCTATTTGTTTCTCTTTAAAATCCTGAGTAAGATATTGAAAAGGGGAGAAGTTGTTTTTATTGCATATATCGACGTTTCAGCCGGATTAGAGCGGTTTTACGTGTACATCTTCCATCGGTAATATAAACGGAAAATCAGGAACATTTCAGTTAATTCTAATGAAAACATATTCATTTTTATAATTTGTATTGGAAACAACATTGTCATATGTCTTTTCATGGATCTAAATAGTACGAAACCTCGCTTTATGAATCGAAGTTAAAATCCTAAAATTTGGTATAATAGTGACTTTTTTCACGTTTTTCATGTAGTTTGATATTACGTATATATATTCATTTTTACCAATATTTCGATACTAATTCATGTAGTGTCACGATAGGTGATTTGACCTTCAAATCTCAGAATTTCGCATAATATTGCATTTTAAGCAAGTTTTCTTGCATTTTGTTTCGTACGAGAAATCATCGAATTTAGCAATATTTTGACGTTTATCATTCCCTTTTCCTTTATGTGATTTAATCAAAATGTCATCGAATTAGGCAATATTTTGCCGTTTTTCAACGTTTTTGTGAATTTTCAGTTTATTAGTATTAACTCAATAAATATACAATAAAAAAAAATGCAAACACATAATTGATTAGATTATAACTTTAAATACTTCATTTTCAATCATCTATTTGTTTCTCTTTAAAATACTGAGTAAGACATTGAAAAGGGGAGAAGTTCTGTTTTTATTGCATATATCGACGTTTTAGCCGAATAGAGCGGTTTTACGTGTACATCTTCCATCGGTAATATAAACGAAAATTCAGGAACATTTTAGTTAATTCTAATGAAAACACATTGATTTTTATAATTTGTATTGGAAACAACATTGTCATATGTCTTTTCATGGATCTAAATAGTACGAAACCTCGCTTTATGATTCGAAGTTAAAATCCTCAAATTTTGTATAATCGTTACTTTTTTCACGTTTTTCATGTAGTTTGATATTACGTAAATATATTCATTTTTACCAATATTTCGATACTATTTCATGTAGTATCACGATATGTGATTTGGCCTTCATATCTCAGAATTTCGCATAATATTGCATTTTAAGCAAGTTTTCTTGCATTTTGTTTCGTACGAGAAATCATCGAATTTAGCAATATTTTGACGTTTATCATTCCCTTTTCCTTTATGTGATTTAATCAAAATATCATCGAATTAGGCAATATTTTGCCGTTTTTCCACGTTTTTGTGAATTTTCAGTTTATTAGTATTAACTCAAGAAATATACAATAAAAATGATGCAAACACATAATTGATTAGATTATAACCTTAAATACTTCATTTTCAATCATCTATTTGTTTCCCTTTAAAATACTTAGTAAGTTATTGAAAAGGGGAGAAGTTCTGTTTTTATAGCATATATCGACGTTTCAGCCGGATTAGAGCGGTTTTACGTGTACATCTTCCATCGGTAATATAAACGGAAAATCAGGAACATTTCAGTTAATTCTAATGAAAACGCATTGATTTTTATCATTTGTATTGGAAACAACATTGTCATATGTCTTTTCTTGGATCTGAATAATACGAAACCTCGCATTATGATTCGAAGTTAAAATCCTCAAATTTGGTATAATCGTTACTTTTTTCACGTTTTTCATGTAGTTTGATATTACGTAAATATATTCGTTTTTACCAATATTTCGATACTATTTCATGTAGTATCACGATATGTGATTTGGCCTTCAAATCTCAGAATTTCGCATAATATTGCATTTTAAGCAAGTTTTATAGCATTTTGTTTCGTACGAAAAATCATCGAATTAGGCAATATTTTGCCGTTTTTCCACGTTTTTGTGAATTTTCAGTTTATTAGTATTAATTCATTAAATATACAATAAAAATGATGCAAACACATAATTGATTAGATAGTAACCTTAAATACTTCATTTTCAATCATCTATTTGTTTCTCTTTAAAATCCTGAGTAAGATATTGAAAAGGGGAGAAGTTGTGTTTTTATTGCATATATCGACGTTTTGTGCCGGATTAGAGCGGTTTTACGTGTACATCTTCCATCGGTAATATAAACGGAAAATCAGGAACATTTCAGTTAATTCTAATGAAAACATATTGATTTTTATAATTTGTATTGGAAACAACATTGTCATATGTCTTTTCATGGATCTAAATAGTACGAAACCTCGCTTTATGAATCGAAGTTAAAATTCTAAAATTTGGTATAATAGTGACTTTTTTCACGTTTTTCATGTAGTTTGATATTACGTATATATATTCATTTTTACCAATATTTCGATACTAATTCATGTAGTGTCAGGATATGTGATTTGACCTTCAAATCTCTGAATTTCGCATAATATTGCATTTTAAGCAAGTTTTCTTGCATTTTGTTTCGTACGAGAAATCATCGAATTTAGCAATATTTTGACGTTTATCATTCCCTTTTCCTTTATGTGATTTAATCAAAATATCATCGAATTAGGCAATATTTTGCCGTTTTTCCACGTTTTTGTGAATTTTCAGTTTATTAGTATTAACTCAATAAATATACAATAAAAAAAAATGCAAACACATAATTGATTAGATTATAACCTTAAATACTTAATTTTCAATCATCTATTTGTTTCTCTTTAAAATACTGAGTAAGACATTGAAAAGGGGAGAAGTTCTGTTTTTATTGCATATATCGACGTTTTAGCCGGATTGGAGCGGTTTTACGTGT
>NC_091221.1:20924787-20955383 GCF_040958095.1 Procambarus clarkii | reverse complement strand
ATGTTGTTTCCAATACAAATGATAAAAAACAATGTGTTTTCATTAGAATTAACTATAATGTTCTTGATTTTCCGTTTATATTAACGATGGAAGATGTACACGTAAAACCGCTCTAATCCGGCTGAAACGTCGATATATGCAATAAAAACCGAACTTCTCCCCTTTTCAATATCTTACTCAGTATTTTAACGAGAAACAAATAGATGATTGAAAATGAAGTATTTAAGGTTATTATCTAATCAATTATGTGTTTGCATCATTTTTATCGTATATATATGAATTAAAACCCATGGACTGAAAATTCACAAAAACGTGGAAAACGGCAAAATATTGCCTAATTCGATGATATTTTGTTTAAATCACATGAAGGAAAAGGAGATGATAAACGTTAAAATATTGCTAAATTCGATGATTTTTCGTACGAAGCAAAATGCAAGAAAACTTGCTTAAAATGCAATATTATGCGAAATTCTGAGATTTGAAGGCCAAATCACATATCGTAATACTACATGAAATAGTATCGAAATATTGGTAAAAATGAATATATTTACGTAATATCAAACTACATGAAAAACGTGAAAAAAGTCTCTATATAAGTGAAATATGTTATGAAATATGTTTAATCCTCAAATAGCTATATTTGAGGATTTTAACTTCAAATCATAGAGCGAGGTTTCGTATTATTTAGTTCCAAGAAAAGACATATGACAATGTTGTTTCCAATACAAATGATAAAAAACAATGTGTTTTCATTAGAATTAACTATAATGTTCTTGATTTTCCGTTTATATTAACGAGGGAAGATGTACACGTAAAACCGCTCTAATCCGGCTGAAACGTCGATATATGCAATAAAAACCGAACTTCTCCCCTTTTCAATATCTTACTCAGTATTTTAACGAGAAACAAATAGATGATTGAAAATGAAGTATTTAAGGTTATTATCTAATCAATTATGTGTTTGCATCATTTTTATCGTATATATATGAATTAAAACCCATGGACTGAAAATTCACAAAAACGTGGAAAACGGCAAAATATTGCCTAATTCGATGATATTTTGTTTAAATCACATGAAGGAAAAAGGAGATGATAAACGTCAAAATATTGCTATATTCGATGATTTTTCGTACGAAACAAAATGCAAGAAAACTTGCTTAAAATGCAATATTATGCGAAATTCTGAGATTTGAAGGCCAAATCACATATCGTGATACTACATGAAATAGTATCGAAATATTGGTAAAAATGAATATATTTACGTAATATCAAACTACATGAAAAACGTGAAAAAAGTCACTATATAACCATATTTGAGGATTTTAACTTCAAATCATAGAGCGAGGTTTCGTATTATTTAGATCCAAGAAAAGACATATGACAATGTTGTTTCCAATACAAATGATAAAAAACAATGTGTTTTCATTAGAATTAACTATAATGTTCTTGATTTTCCGTTTATATTAACGATGGAAGATGTACACGTAAAACCGCTCTAATCCGGCTGAAACGTCGATATATGCAATAAAAACCGAACTTCTCCCCTTTTCAATATCTTACTCAGTATTTTAACGAGAAACAAATAGATGATTGAAAATGAAGTATTTAAGGTTATTATCTAATCAATTATGTGTTTGCATCATTTTTCTCGTATATATATATGAATTAATAACCATGGACGGAAAATTCACAAAAACGTGGAAAACGGCAAAATATTGCCTAATTCGATGATATTTTGTTTAAATCACATGAAGGAAAAGGAGATGATAAACGTTAAAATATTGCTAAATTCGATGATTTTTCGTACTAAGCAAAATGCAAGAAAACTTGCTTAAAATGCAATATTATGCGAAATTCTGAGATTTGAAGGCCAAATCACATATCGTGATACTACATGAAATAGTATCGAAATATTGGTAAAAATGAATATATTTACGTAATATCAAACTACATGAAAAACGTGAAAAAAATCACTATATAACCATATTTGAGGATTTTAACTTCAAATCATAGAGCGAGGTTTCGTATTATTTAGTTCCAAGAAAAGACATATGACATATTGGAAATGTTGTTTCCAATACAAATGATAAAAAACAATGTGTTTTCATTAGAATTAACTATAATGTTCTTGATTTTCCGTTTATATTAACGATGGAAGATGTACACGTAAAACCGCTCTAATCCGGCTGAAACGTCGATATATGCAATAAAAACCGAACTTCTCCCCTTTTCAATATCTTACTCAGTATTTTAACGAGAAACAAATAGATGATTGAAAATGAAGTATTTAAGGTTATTATCTAATCAATTATGTGTTTGCATCATTTTTATCGTATATATATGAATTAAAACCCATGGACTGAAAATTCACAAAAACATGGAAAACGGCAAAATATTGCCTAATTCGATGATATTTTGTTTAAATCACATGAAGGAAAAGGAGATGATAAACGTCAAAATATTGCTATATTCGATGATTTTTCGTACGAAACAAAATGCAAGAAAACTTGCTTAAAATGCAATATTATGCGAAATTCTGAGATTTGAAGGCCAAATCACATATCGTGATACTACATGAAATAGTATCGAAATATTGGTAAAAATGAATATATTTACGTAATATCAAACTACATGAAAAACGTGAAAAAAGTCACTATATAACCATATTTGAGGATTTTAACTTCAAATCATAGAGCGAGGTTTCGTATTATTTAGATCCAAGAAAAGACATATGACAATGTTGTTTCCAATACAAATGATAAAAAACAATGTGTTTTCATTAGAATTAACTATAATGTTCTTGATTTTCCGTTTATATTAACGATGGAAGATGTACACGTAAAACCGCTCTAATCCGGCTGAAACGTCGATATATGCAATAAAAACCGAACTTCTCCCCTTTTCAATATCTTACTCAGTATTTTAACGAGAAACAAATAGATGATTGAAAATGAAGTATTTAAGGTTATTATCTAATCAATTATGTGTTTGCATCATTTTTATCGTATATATATGAATTAAAACCCATGGACTGAAAATTCACAAAAACGTGGAAAACGGCAAAATATTGCCTAATTCGATGATATTTTGTTTAAATCACATGAAGGAAAAGGAGATGATAAACGTTAAAATATTGCTAAATTCGATGATTTTTCGTACTAAGCAAAATGCAAGAAAACTTGCTTAAAATGCAATATTATGCGAAATTCTGAGATTTGAAGGCCAAATCACATATCGTGATACTACATGAAATAGTATCGAAATATTGGTAAAAATGAATATATTTACGTAATATCAAACTACATGAAAAACGTGAAAAAAGTCACTATATAACCATATTTGAGGATTTTAACTTCAAATCATAGAGCGAGGTTTCGTATTATTTAGTTCCAAGAAAAGACATATGACAATGTTGTTTCCAATACAAATGATAAAAAACAATGTGTTTTCATTAGAATTAACTATAATGTTCTTGATTTTCCGTTTATATTAACGATGGAAGATGTACACGTAAAACCGCTCTAATCCGGCTGAAACGTCGATATATGCAATAAAAACCGAACTTCTCCCCTTTTCAATATCTTACTCAGTATTTTAACGAGAAACAAATAGATGATTGAAAATGAAGTATTTAAGGTTATTATCTAATCAATTATGTGTTTGCATCATTTTTATCGTATATATATGAATTAAAACCCATGGACTGAAAATTCACAAAAACGTGGAAAACGGCAAAATATTGCCTAATTCGATGATATTTTGTTTAAATCACATGAAGGAAAAGGAGATGATAAACGTTAAAATATTGCTAAATTCGATGATTTTTCGTACGAAGCAAAATGCAAGAAAACTTGCTTAAAATGCAATATTATGCGAAATTCTGAGATTTGAAGGCCAAATCACATATCGTGATACTACATGAAATAGTATCGAAATATTGGTAAAAATGAATATATTTACGTAATATCAAACTACATGAAAAACGTGAAAAAAGTCACTATATAACCATATTTGAGGATTTTAACTTCAAATCATAGAGCGAGGTTTCGTATTATTTAGATCCAAGAAAAGACATATGACAATGTTGTTTCCAATACAAATGATAAAAAACAATGTGTTTTCATTAGAATTAACTATAATGTTCTTGATTTTCCGTTTATATTAACGATGGAAGATGTACACGTAAAACCGCTCTAATCCGGCTGAAACGTCGATATATGCAATAAAAACCGAACTTCTCCCCTTTTCAATATCTTACTCAGTATTTTAACGAGAAACAAATAGATGATTGAAAATGAAGTATTTAAGGTTATTATCTAATCAATTATGTGTTTGCATCATTTTTCTCGTATATATATATGAATTAATAACCATGGACGGAAAATTCACAAAAACGTGGAAAACGGCAAAATATTGCCTAATTCGATGATATTTTGTTTAAATCACATGAAGGAAAAGGAGATGATAAACGTTAAAATATTGCTAAATTCGATGATTTTTCGTACTAAGCAAAATGCAAGAAAACTTGCTTAAAATGCAATATTATGCGAAATTCTGAGATTTGAAGGCCAAATCACATATCGTGATACTACATGAAATAGTATCGAAATATTGGTAAAAATGAATATATTTACGTAATATCAAACTACATGAAAAACGTGAAAAAAATCACTATATAACCATATTTGAGGATTTTAACTTCAAATCATAGAGCGAGGTTTCGTATTATTTAGTTCCAAGAAAAGACATATGACATATTGGAAATGTTGTTTCCAATACAAATGATAAAAAACAATGTGTTTTCATTAGAATTAACTATAATGATCTTGATTTTCCGTTTATATTAACGAGGGAAGATGTACACGTAAAACCGCTCTAATCCGGCTGAAACGTCGATATATGCAATAAAAACCGAACTTCTCCCCTTTTCAATATCTTACTCAGTATTTTAACGAGAAACAAATAGATGATTGAAAATGAAGTATTCAAGGTTATTATCTAATCAATTATGTGTTTGCATCATTTTTATCGTATATATATGAATTAAAACCCATGGACTGAAAATTCACAAAAACATGGAAAACGGCAAAATATTGCCTAATTCGATGATATTTTGTTTAAATCACATGAAGGAAAAGGAGATGATAAACGTCAAAATATTGCTATATTCGATGATTTTTCGTACGAAACAAAATGCAAGAAAACTTGCTTAAAATGCAATATTATGCGAAATTCTGAGATTTGAAGGCCAAATCACATATCGTGATACTACATGAAATAGTATCGAAATATTGGTAAAAATGAATATATTTACGTAATATCAAACTACATGAAAAACGTGAAAAAAGTCACTATATAACCATATTTGAGGATTTTAACTTCAAATCATAGAGCGAGGTTTCGTATTTTTAGATCCAAGAAAAGACATATGACAATGTTGTTTCCAATACAAATGATAAAAAACAATGTGTTTTCATTAGAATTAACTATAATGTTCTTGATTTTCCGTTTATATTAACGATGGAAGATGTACACGTAAAACCGCTCTAATCCGGCTGAAACTTCGATATATGCAATAAAAACCGAACTTCTCCCCTTTTCAATATCTTACTCAGTATTTTAACGAGAAACAAATAGATGATTGAAAATGAAGTATTTAAGGTTATTATCTAATCAATTATGTGTTTGCATCATTTTTATCGTATATATATGAATTAAAACCCATGGACTGAAAATTCACAAAAACGTGGAAAACGGCAAAATATTGCCTAATTCGATGATATTTTGTTTAAATCACATGAAGGAAAAGGAGATGATAAACGTTAAAATATTGCTAAATTCGATGATTTTTCGTACTAAGCAAAATGCAAGAAAACTTGCTTAAAATGCAATATTATTCGAAATTCTGAGATTTGAAGGCCAAATCACATATCGTGATACTACATGAAATAGTATCGAAATATTGGTAAAAATGAATATATTTATGTAATATCAAACTACATGAAAAACGTGAAAAAAGTCACTATATAACCATATTTGAGGATTTTAACTTCAAATCATAGAGCGAGGTTTCGTATTATTTAGTTCCAAGAAAAGACATATGACAATGTTGTTTCCAATACAAATGATAAAAAACAATGTGTTTTCATTAGAATTAACTATAATGTTCTTGATTTTCCGTTTATATTAACGATGGAAGATGTACACGTAAAACCGCTCTAATCCGGCTGAAACGTCGATATATGCAATAAAAACCGAACTTCTCCCCTTTTCAATATCTTACTCAGTATTTTAACGAGAAACAAATAGATGATTGAAAATGAAGTATTTAAGGTTATTATCTAATCAATTATGTGTTTGCATCATTTTTATCGTATATATATGAATTAAAACCCATGGACTGAAAATTCACAAAAACGTGGAAAACGGCAAAATATTGCCTAATTCGATGATATTTTGTTTAAATCACATGAAGGAAAAGGAGATGATAAACGTTAAAATATTGCTAAATTCGATGATTTTTCGTACTAAGCAAAATGCAAGAAAACTTGCTTAAAATGCAATATTATGCGAAATTCTGAGATTTGAAGGCCAAATCACATATCGTGATACTACATGAAATAGTATCGAAATATTGGTAAAAATGAATATATTTACGTAATATCAAACTACATGAAAAACGTGAAAAAAGTCACTATATAACCATATTTGAGGATTTTAACTTCAAATCATAGAGCGAGGTTTCGTATTATTTAGTTCCAAGAAAAGACATATGACAATGTTGTTTCCAATACAAATGATAAAAAACAATGTGTTTTCATTAGAATTAACTATAATGTTCTTGATTTTCCGTTTATATTAACGATGGAAGATGTACACGTAAAACCGCTCTAATCCGGCTGAAACGTCGATATATGCAATAAAAACCGAACTTCTCCCCTTTTCAATATCTTACTCAGTATTTTAACGAGAAACAAATAGATGATTGAAAATGAAGTATTTAAGGTTATTATCTAATCAATTATGTGTTTGCATCATTTTTATCGTATATATATGAATTAAAACCCATGGACTGAAAATTCACAAAAACGTGGAAAACGGCAAAATATTGCCTAATTCGATGATATTTTGTTTAAATCACATGAAGGAAAAGGAGATGATAAACGTTAAAATATTGCTAAATTCGATGATTTTTCGTACGAAGCAAAATGCAAGAAAACTTGCTTAAAATGCAATATTATGCGAAATTCTGAGATTTGAAGGCCAAATCACATATCGTGATACTACATGAAATAGTATCGAAATATTGGTAAAAATGAATATATTTATGTAATATCAAACTACATGAAAAACGTGAAAAAAGTCACTATATAACCATATTTGAGGATTTTAACTTCAAATCATAGAGCGAGGTTTCGTATTATTTAGTTCCAAGAAAAGACATATGACAATGTTGTTTCCAATACAAATGATAAAAAACAATGTGTTTTCATTAGAATTAACTATAATGTTCTTGATTTTCCGTTTATATTAACGATGGAAGATGTACACGTAAAACCGCTCTAATCCGGCTGAAACGTCGATATATGCAATAAAAACCGAACTTCTCCCCTTTTCAATATCTTACTCAGTATTTTAACGAGAAACAAATAGATGATTGAAAATGAAGTATTTAAGGTTATTATCTAATCAATTATGTGTTTGCATCATTTTTATCGTATATATATATGAATTAATACCCATGGACGGAAAATTCACAAAAACGTGGAAAACGGCAACATATTGCCTAATTCGATGATATTTTGTTTAAATCACATGAAGGAAAAGGAGATGATAAACGTTAAAATATTGCTATATTCGATGATTTTTCGTACGAAGCAAAATGCAAGAAAACTTGCTTAAAATGCAATATTATGCGAAATTCTGAGATTTGAAGGCCAAATCACATATCGTGATACTACATGAAATAGTATCGAAATATTGGTAAAAATGAATATATTTACGTAATATCAAACTACATGAAAAACGTGAAAAAAATCACTATATAACCATATTTGAGGATTTTAACTTCAAATCATAGAGCGAGGTTTCGTATTATTTAGTTCCAAGAAAAGACATATGACATATTGGAAATGTTGTTTCCAATACAAATGATAAAAAACAATGTGTTTTCATTAGAATTAACTATAATGATCTTGATTTTCCGTTTATATTAACGAGGGAAGATGTACACGTAAAACCGCTCTAATCCGGCTGAAACGTCGATATATGCAATAAAAACCGAACTTCTCCCCTTTTCAATATCTTACTTAGTATTTTAACGAGAAACAAATAGATGATTGAAAATGAAGTATTCAAGGTTATTATCTAATCAATTATGTGTTTGCATCATTTTTATCGTATATATATGAATTAAAACCCATGGACTGAAAATTCACAAAAACATGGAAAACGGCAAAATATTGCCTAATTCGATGATATTTTGTTTAAATCACATGAAGGAAAAGGAGATGATAAACGTCAAAATATTGCTATATTCGATGATTTTTCGTACGAAACAAAATGCAAGAAAACTTGCTTAAAATGCAATATTATGCGAAATTCTGAGATTTGAAGGCCAAATCACATATCGTGATACTACATGAAATAGTATCGAAATATTGGTAAAAATGAATATATTTACGTAATATCAAACTACATGAAAAACGTGAAAAAAGTCACTATATAACCATATTTGAGGATTTTAACTTCAAATCATAGAGCGAGGTTTCGTATTATTTAGATCCAAGAAAAGACATATGACAATGTTGTTTCCAATACAAATGATAAAAAACAATGTGTTTTCATTAGAATTAACTATAATGTTCTTGATTTTCCGTTTATATTAACGATGGAAGATGTACACGTAAAACCGCTCTAATCCGGCTGAAACTTCGATATATGCAATAAAAACCGAACTTCTCCCCTTTTCAATATCTTACTCAGTATTTTAACGAGAAACAAATAGATGATTGAAAATGAAGTATTTAAGGTTATTATCTAATCAATTATGTGTTTGCATCATTTTTATCGTATATATATGAATTAAAACCCATGGACTGAAAATTCACAAAAACGTGGAAAACGGCAAAATATTGCCTAATTCGATGATATTTTGTTTAAATCACATGAAGGAAAAGGAGATGATAAACGTTAAAATATTGCTAAATTCGATGATTTTTCGTACGAAGCAAAATGCAAGAAAACTTGCTTAAAATGCAATATTATGCGAAATTCTGAGATTTGAAGGCCAAATCACATATCGTGATACTACATGAAATAGTATCGAAATATTGGTAAAAATGAATATATTTACGTAATATCAAACTACATGAAAAACGTGAAAAAAGTCACTATATAACCATATTTGAGGATTTTAACTTCAAATCATAGAGCGAGGTTTCGTATTATTTAGATCCAAGAAAAGACATATGACAATGTTGTTTCCAATACAAATGATAAAAAACAATGTGTTTTCATTAGAATTAACTATAATGTTCTTGATTTTCCGTTTATATTAACGATGGAAGATGTACACGTAAAACCGCTCTAATCCGGCTGAAACGTCGATATATGCAATAAAAACCGAACTTCTCCCCTTTTCAATATCTTACTCAGTATTTTAACGAGAAACAAATAGATGATTGAAAATGAAGTATTTAAGGTTATTATCTAATCAATTATGTGTTTGCATCATTTTTCTCGTATATATATATGAATTAATAACCATGGACGGAAAATTCACAAAAACGTGGAAAACGGCAAAATATTGCCTAATTCGATGATATTTTGTTTAAATCACATGAAGGAAAAGGAGATGATAAACGTTAAAATATTGCTAAATTCGATGATTTTTCGTACTAAGCAAAATGCAAGAAAACTTGCTTAAAATGCAATATTATGCGAAATTCTGAGATTTGAAGGCCAAATCACATATCGTGATACTACATGAAATAGTATCGAAATATTGGTAAAAATGAATATATTTACGTAATATCAAACTACATGAAAAACGTGAAAAAAATCACTATATAACCATATTTGAGGATTTTAACTTCAAATCATAGAGCGAGGTTTCGTATTATTTAGTTCCAAGAAAAGACATATGACATATTGGAAATGTTGTTTCCAATACAAATGATAAAAAACAATGTGTTTTCATTAGAATTAACTATAATGATCTTGATTTTCCGTTTATATTAACGAGGGAAGATGTACACGTAAAACCGCTCTAATCCGGCTGAAACGTCGATATATGCAATAAAAACCGAACTTCTCCCCTTTTCAATATCTTACTCAGTATTTTAACGAGAAACAAATAGATGATTGAAAATGAAGTATTCAAGGTTATTATCTAATCAATTATGTGTTTGCAACATTTTTATCGTATATATATGAATTAAAACCCATGGACTGAAAATTCACAAAAACATGGAAAACGGCAAAATATTGCCTAATTCGATGATATTTTGTTTAAATCACATGAAGGAAAAGGAGATGATAAACGTCAAAATATTGCTATATTCGATGATTTTTCGTACGAAACAAAATGCAAGAAAACTTGCTTAAAATGCAATATTATGCGAAATTCTGAGATTTGAAGGCCAAATCACATATCGTGATACTACATGAAATAGTATCGAAATATTGGTAAAAATGAATATATTTACGTAATATCAAACTACATGAAAAAGGTGAAAAAAGTCACTATATAACCATATTTGAGGATTTTAACTTCAAATCATAGAGCGAGGTTTCGTATTTTTAGATCCAAGAAAAGACATATGACAATGTTGTTTCCAATACAAATGATAAAAAACAATGTGTTTTCATTAGAATTAACTATAATGTTCTTGATTTTCCGTTTATATTAACGATGGAAGATGTACACGTAAAACCGCTCTAATCCGGCTGAAACTTCGATATATGCAATAAAAACCGAACTTCTCCCCTTTTCAATATCTTACTCAGTATTTTAACGAGAAACAAATAGATGATTGAAAATGAAGTATTTAAGGTTATTATCTAATCAATTATGTGTTTGCATCATTTTTATCGTATATATATGAATTAAAACCCATGGACTGAAAATTCACAAAAACGTGGAAAACGGCAAAATATTGCCTAATTCGATGATATTTTGTTTAAATCACATGAAGGAAAAGGAGATGATAAACGTTAAAATATTGCTAAATTCGATGATTTTTCGTACTAAGCAAAATGCAAGAAAACTTGCTTAAAATGCAATATTATTCGAAATTCTGAGATTTGAAGGCCAAATCACATATCGTGATACTACATGAAATAGTATCGAAATATTGGTAAAAATGAATATATTTACGTAATATCAAACTACATGAAAAACGTGAAAAAAGTCACTATATAACCATATTTGAGGATTTTAACTTCAAATCATAGAGCGAGGTTTCGTATTATTTAGTTCCAAGAAAAGACATATGACAATGTTGTTTCCAATACAAATGATAAAAAACAATGTGTTTTCATTAGAATTAACTATAATGTTCTTGATTTTCCGTTTATATTAACGATGGAAGATGTACACTGTGACGATAATCTCCTTCAAGAGATTGAGCCTGCTCTTCCCTCCATAATTACGTCTTCACAATTATATAAAAAGACTATGGAAGAAATGTCCAACAACGACAACAACACCAGCAAGGCTTGCCAGGGTGAGCAAAACGTATGCAGCCAGCCACCTGTTCGAACTCCAACCACCAAACTACCCGTTGATCGCTACGGCTCCGCTGATTGGTCGCCGGTCTGGCTGCACCTGCCTCGCCCCCCCCCAATACTACCTGATGTCTGGGGTCGCCCCAACATCAGTCCTCAGAATGTTCAGTGCTTTCGTGGCCAGCACTCCTCCCAGCTAGACGTTAGCGTGTACTGAGAGAGGTGGTGGCTTTAAGCCAATATTCCAGCACCTCTCATTTTACTTTGTGTTGCACTTCTTGTTATTTTGCCTTAACGTAACTTTTCATTGTGTCATTTAAGTATTCTTATTATTTTGATTCATTGATTTTATTATAAGAATTTGTTTGTGCATTTTATTCATGTTTTGATTTATTTAACGTAATTAAAATTTCATTGTTAAAGTTTTACTTGTGTTTTGTGTGTCTTCTCCTTACCTTACCACAGACGAAGTTCCAGTTTTTCTATTTTTTTTTATAACTATGTGACGAGGCCATACCCCTAGCCTTAAACAGCCGAACACCAACGCGTTACCGTCACAAGTTATATGGGGGCCTGTCCTAGGAGCTTCACTCAGGTACTGGTGCCAAGTGGTAATTTATGGTAAGCGTATTTAACTTTGTTAACGTAGCTTTACTATTTTTCATTCAATTTCATTTTTTATAAGGTGCGGTGTATTGTGCATTACGAGAGTAACATATAGTGAAGGTGAGACAACTTTGGATTACGTGGTGACTGTAGGCCTCAGTCATACTCTTAATTGGTCATCTCTCCCTCCATGTTATTACTCGTATTTACCATCTATGTCCCTTGAATATTTCTCATTCTGACAGATCATCATATTGGTACCCTGGTACTGTGGTCTGCCCCGGGTCAAGAGTACCCAATCTTCTGCAATCTGACTGTAGGAGGACAAAGAGGGCCATAGTTCCTCTAGCTCGAACTTTAGTTGCTGAATTGGGACCTCAGCAGCAGTTCTCGTCACCAGTTGACACCTCGCACCCCTACACGTCAGTCAGAGATGATGATACATACAACGGTAGGGAATTAGCTTATTTTTTCAGAGCACAAAAGTTCGCTAATTCTGTAAGTATCATATTAAATTCAGTGGGAAAAACTTGCTTTATGTCCTATAGAGACTTGGCAAGGTATGCCTACATCCTTGGACTACCAATTTTACTTTTGAAGCATTTAACTGTTTCATTTGTTTTCGAAACTCTGTTTCATTTGTTAGTAGGATTTTCTTGCCCTTATTCTCTTACATGAGTACCGGGTACAAGATTTCCTGCGCCCTTGATTTAATTTAATCATTTAATATCTTTCACTTAACGTTAATTGTTAAAGATCACACAGGATAGGTACCAGTTGCCACGTTGTCCTGTTTCTGACATTTCATTATTGAACATTCGTGTACCTTTATTTGCTAATTTCACCATGTTTCGTCTCCAAACTTTCCGTGCAAATCCAGCAGGTGAAATAGGGACTTTAAGTCGTGCCAAGAGGACTGAACTACAAACTCTTGCACATGAGTATCAACTAGAAGTTCCCTACCAAGCCAACAAAAATGACCTACACAACCTGTTGCTGGATTACTATTTAGAGCAAGGTAAGATAGACTCTGAAACTCATGAAACTTACTATATTGCAGATAAAACTGACTTGGCAACGATGAAACTTAAACTAGAGATGGCTAAGATTGAATGTGAGCAGCAAAGAGAAGCAGCTGCCATACGGAGAGAAGAACAAGAACGCGAAGCTGCTTTGAGGAGAGAAGAACACGAACGTGGACTCGCCCTCCACGAACGTGAGGTCGCCTTGCTCCATGAACGTGAGAGAGTACAGCTTGAAACAAAACAACGCGAGTTGGAAATACAACGCGAACATGACAAGCAACAAGCGACTCTGGCTCTAGAGTGTCGTCAACGTGAAATCGCCTTGGAAACTTCCCACTTCACTCAACGCCAGCAAGCTACTGCCAATCTTCCCGTCAGTTTTAATATATCACATGCAAGTAAGTTAATGCCATCCTTTGTAGAAGCAGAAGTTGATGTGTTCTTTACCACCTTTGAAACCCTTGCTAATCAACTCAGTTGGCCTGTCGACCAATGGGCCACACTTCTCAGAGTCCATCTTACAGGTAGAGCTGCAGTCACACTCAGTACTTTGGCGTCTGAGAATGACTACTACACTCTGAAACAAGCAGTGTTGGACGCCTACCTACTTTCCACCGAAAGTTATAGAAGGAAATTCCGTGACCACCTGAAGGCAAGTACCACTACCTTCCTCGAGTTTGCTAACACGAAACGGAGGTATTTCATGAAATGGCTGGAAGCAGCACATGTCTCTACTTTTGCAGAACTCGTCAACCTGATGCTTGTTGAAGAATTCTTGAGACGTGTGCCGCCTCCTGTCCGCCTCTACTTAGCAGATAAAGAAGAAACCGACTACCTGAAGTGTGCTAAGTCGGCTGACACTTACAGCCTCATCCACCGGCTGACACCTGAACCATCCTCCAGTAAGAAGTCGTGGTACAGTTACGAGAAGGTGAGCCCCGATCAAGCTGGTTCACAACTGTACTGCAAGTATTGTAGACTCTATGGACATACCATAGACAAGTGTGGTAAGTCTCAATACAAGGGAACCACTGACCAACAACGACCCAAACCAACTCCTCCTAAGTCCGGTAAGCCTGTGATGAATGTTGGTGATGATGTTAATGATCTTTCTCTTTTCAGTAACCACCTGTATACTGGAACTGTCTCTGCCAACGGTTCAAATCCGGAGGGACGTTTCAAATTGAAGATCTTGAGGGACACAGCGGCTCTACAATCGATCATTTTGAAGTCGGCTGTGCCCAACATCGTCTACACCGGGGAAACAGTCTTCATCACTGACCTCACTGCTACCACTCCATACCCTCTCGCCAGAGTCCACCTGGATTGTCCCTACGTGAACGGGGAAGTCCAAGTCGCCGTCAGGGAAAAGCCTTTTCCCATGCCTGGAGTGCAACTTCTCCTAGGCAACGACTTGGCAGAAGACCTGCAACCGACCAACCTGATCGTCATGGACAAACCCCAGGTGTGTAACTCTGTGCCAATAAATTCTATTCTTGAGTATGTTCCAGCAGAGGTTCAAGAGAGTGATGAAGTTTCTCCTCCGGTTCTCGTGACCACCCGTGCACAAGCCGCACGTCCACAGCCAGCTGACTCTACTGCTACCGCTGTCCCTCAAGACCCTCAGAAACTACCCCCGCATCTGACCAAGTTGGAGTTCCGTAAGTTGCAGAGGGAAGATCTTACTTTAACACCATTGTTTTTCCAGGCTGAGACTCAACCCGACAGTATTCCTGGGTTCTTCCTAGAGAACGACTTGCTCTACCGCAGATATAGACCCAGTAAACTGAAGGAGGAGGACGATTGGGCCAACATCGAACAACTTGTGATTCCCACCAGCCTGCGGCCCACTATTCTACACCTGGCCCACGGAGCATTCTCCCACTACGGCTTCAACAAGACTTACCATGGGATTCGTCAAGACTACTACTGGCCAGGTATGGTAAACAACGTCAAACAGTACGTAAAACAGTGTCATACATGTCAGATGGCAGGCAAACCGAACGTCTCCATTCCCAGAGCACCACTGATTCCCATACAGGTGCCTGCGGAACCTTTCCACAGACTCATAATAGACTGTGTTGGTCCTTTACCTCGGACCAGTTCAGGTAACGCCTACATCCTAACCATCCTGTGTCCTACCACCAGATTTCCCATAGCAGTTCCAGTGAAGAACATCACGGCTGCTACGGTTATCAAACATCTATTGAAGATCTTCACTCAATACGGATTTCCCAGGGAGATTCAAAGTGACTGTGGCACCAACTTCACCAGTGATCTCTTCAAAAGGACACTGGAGGAGTTCAACATCAAACAGGTATTGTCCAGCCCCTATCATCCTGCTTCACAGGGTTCTCTTGAACGTAGTCATCAGACCATCAAAGCACTCTTGAAAAAGTTTTGTAGTGAAACCTCGAAGGATTGGGATAAGCAGATTGACCTTATAATGTGTATTTTCAGAAGTCTCCCCAATGAGTCCCTAGGAGTATCTCCTTATGAGATGCTCTACGGCCGTAAGTGCCGTACTCCCCTTAAGGCTTTCAAAGACTCTCTCAGAGATGCCACCTTCAGTGAGCATCAGAATGTGCCCCAGTTTCTTCAAAACCTTCAACACATTCTAGAGAGAGTCCACCGCTTTGCCCATGATAATCTATTGAAAGCCCAGGTGAGAATGAAGACTCATTACGACCAGACCAGCAAAGTAAGAAAATTCAAGCCGGGAGACTTCGTCCTTGCTTATTTCCCTATCCCAGGTTCACCTTTACAAAACAGATTTTCAGGACCCTACTGCGTCAAAGAGTGCAGGAATAATAATAATTATGTGATAGAGACTCCAGATAGGCGGCGGAAGACCCAGCTGTGCCACGTCAACCTCCTGAAGCAATATAATGGTACTCCTCCCACTGTCTTGACTAACTATTCCACATTCACAGAACCCTACATCCACAGTGAGACCTTCCCAGCTTCTCCTCCCGAAAGCACTGACAAGGAGTCGGCGCTTTCTAATTCCAAAATCCTTAATGATCTTCCCAAATGCTTTCAGGATAATACTCGTGCTCCTATGCCCTCTTCTAATTCCACTCTCACCTCGTCAGATAAGCCCTACATCCTCCATGTCGACGCCAATGGTACCGACGATGGTGGTGTCGTGATGCAGCAACGAGGCGAGAAGAATACACCTGTCAGCGACTACTGCTACAAGGAACGACGGAACAATTGGCAAGGAGCTACTCTTCCTCATCCTGAAGCTTCAGCACTTCACTCCACACCTGAAAAGTGCTCGGTCCACCATCAATACGGACCACACCACCCTATACCTCCTGCAGCACGCTCACTTCTCATCTCAACGTCTTCTACTATGGGCTTGCTACCTGCAGAAATTCAACCTGGAGACACGCTATACCAAGAGTCTGACAACATCTTAGCCCATGATCTCTCCAGAGTTTATGAAGTAGAAGCAACTCCATCCATTACTCCACCACATAACGACGTACTTCTTCCAGAACCGCAGGCTTCGGGGGAGAGTTGTGACGATAATCTCCTTCAAGAGATTGAGCCTGCTCTTCCCTCCATAATTACGTCTTCACAATTATATAAAAAGACTATGGAAGAAATGTCCAACAACGACAACAACACCAGCAAGGCTTGCCAGGGTGAGCAAAACGTATGCAGCCAGCCACCTGTTCGAACTCCAACCACCAAACTACCCGTTGATCGCTACGGCTCCGCTGATTGGTCGCCGGTCTGGCTGCACCTGCCTCGCCCCCCCCCAATACTACCTGATGTCTGGGGTCGCCCCAACATCAGTCCTCAGAATGTTCAGTGCTTTCGTGGCCAGCACTCCTCCCAGCTAGACGTTAGCGTGTACTGAGAGAGGTGGTGGCTTTAAGCCAATATTCCAGCACCTCCCATTTTACTTTGTGTTGCACTTCTTGTTATTTTGCCTTAACGTAACTTTTCATTGTGTCATTTAAGTATTCTTATTATTTTGATTCATTGATTTTATTATAAGAATTTGTTTGTGCATTTTATTCATGTTTTGATTTATTTAACGTAATTAAAATTTCATTGTTAAAGTTTTACTTGTGTTTTGTGTGTCTTCTCCTTACCTTACCACAGACGAAGTTCCAGTTTTTCTATTTTTTTTTATAACTATGTGACGAGGCCATACCCCTAGCCTTAAACAGCCGAACACCAACGCGTTACCGTCACAACACGTAAAACCGCTCTAATCCGGCTGAAACGTCGATATATGCAATAAAAACCGAACTTCTCCCCTTTTCAATATCTTACTCAGTATTTTAACGAGAAACAAATAGATGATTGAAAATGAAGTATTTAAGGTTATTATCTAATCAATTATGTGTTTGCATCATTTTTATCGTATATATATGAATTAAAACCCATGGACTGAAAATTCACAAAAACGTGGAAAACGGCAAAATATTGCCTAATTCGATGATATTTTGTTTAAATCACATGAAGGAAAAGGAGATGATAAACGTTAAAATATTGCTAAATTCGATGATTTTTCGTACGAAGCAAAATACAAGAAAACTTGCTTAAAATGCAATATTATGCGAAATTCTGAGATTTGAAGGCCAAATCACATATCGTGATACTACATGAAATAGTATCGAAATATTGGTAAAAATGAATATATTTATGTAATATCAAACTACATGAAAAACGTGAAAAAAGTCACTATATAACCATATTTGAGGATTTTAACTTCAAATCATAGAGCGAGGTTTCGTATTATTTAGTTCCAAGAAAAGACATATGACAATGTTGTTTCCAATACAAATGATAAAAAAAACCAATGTGTTTTCATTAGAATTAACTATAATGTTCTTGATTTTCCGTTTATATTAACGAGGGAAGATGTACACGTAAAACCGCTCTAATCCGGCTGAAACGTCGATATATGCAATAAAAACCGAACTTCTCCCCTTTTCAATATCTTACTCAGTATTTTAACGAGAAACAAATAGATGATTGAAAATGAAGTATTTAAGGTTATTATCTAATCAATTATGTGTTTGCATCATTTTTATCGTATATATATATGAATTAATACCCATGGACGGAAAATTCACAAAAACGTGGAAAACGGCAACATATTGCCTAATTCGATGATATTTTGTTTAAATCACATGAAGGAAAAGGAGATGATAAACGTTAAAATATTGCTAAATTCGATGATTTTTCGTACTAAGCAAAATGCAAGAAAACTTGCTTAAAATGCAATATTATGCGAAATTCTGAGATTTGAAGGCCAAATCACATATCGTGATACTACATGAAATAGTATCGAAATATTGGTAAAAATGAATATATTTACGTAATATCAAACTACATGAAAAACGTGAAAAAAATCACTATATAACCATATTTGAGGATTTTAACTTCAAATCATAGAGCGAGGTTTCGTATTATTTAGTTCCAAGAAAAGACATATGACATATTGGAAATGTTGTTTCCAATACAAATGATAAAAAACAATGTGTTTTCATTAGAATTAACTATAATGATCTTGATTTTCCGTTTATATTAACGAGGGAAGATGTACACGTAAAACCGCTCTAATCCGGCTGAAACGTCGATATATGCAATAAAAACCGAACTTCTCCCCTTTTCAATATCTTACTCAGTATTTTAACGAGAAACAAATAGATGATTGAAAATGAAGTATTCAAGGTTATTATCTAATCAATTATGTGTTTGCATCATTTTTATCGTATATATATGAATTAAAACCCATGGACTAAAAATTCACAAAAACATGGAAAACGGCAAAATATTGCCTAATTCGATGATATTTTGTTTAAATCACATGAAGGAAAAGGAGATGATAAACGTCAAAATATTGCTATATTCGATGATTTTTCGTACGAAACAAAATGCAAGAAAACTTGCTTAAAATGCAATATTATGCGAAATTCTGAGATTTGAAGGCCAAATCACATATCGTGATACTACATGAAATAGTATCGAAATATTGGTAAAAATGAATATATTTACGTAATATCAAACTACATGAAAAACGTGAAAAAAATCACTATATAACCATATTTGAGGATTTTAACTTCAAATCATAGAGCGAGGTTTCGTATTATTTAGATCCAAGAAAAGACATATGACAATGTTGTTTCCAATACAAATGATAAAAAACAATGTGTTTTCATTAGAATTAACTATAATGTTCTTGATTTTCCGTTTATATTAACGATGGAAGATATACACGTAAAACCGCTCTAATCCGGCTGAAACTTCGATATATGCAATAAAAACCGAACTTCTCCCCTTTTCAATATCTTACTCAGTATTTTAACGAGAAACAAATAGATGATTGAAAATGAAGTATTTAAGGTTATTATCTAATCAATTATGTGTTTGCATCATTTTCATCGTATATATATGAATTAAAACCCATGGACTGAAAATTCACAAAAACGTGGAAAACGGCAAAATATTGCCTAATTCGATGATATTTTGTTTAAATCACATGAAGGAAAAGGAGATGATAAACGTTAAAATATTGCTAAATTCGATGATTTTTCGTACTAAGCAAAATGCAAGAAAACTTGCTTAAAATGCAATATTATTCGAAATTCTGAGATTTGAAGGCCAAATCACATATCGTGATACTACATGAAATAGTATCGAAATATTGGTAAAAATGAATATATTTATGTAATATCAAACTACATGAAAAACGTGAAAAAAGTCACTATATAACCATATTTGAGGATTTTAACTTCAAATCATAGAGCGAGGTTTCGTATTATTTAGTTCCAAGAAAAGACATATGACAATGTTGTTTCCAATACAAATGATAAAAAAAACAATGTGTTTTCATTAGAATTAACTATAATGTTCTTGATTTTCCGTTTATATTAACGAGGGAAGATGTACACGTAAAACCGCTCTAATCCGGCTGAAACGTCGATATATGCAATAAAAACCGAACTTCTCCCCTTTTCAATATCTTACTCAGTATTTTAACGAGAAACAAATAGATGATTGAAAATGAAGTATTTAAGGTTATTATCTAATCAATTATGTGTTTGCATCATTTTTATCGTATATATATATGAATTAATACCCATGGACGGAAAATTCACAAAAACGTGGAAAACGGCAACATATTGCCTAATTCGATGATATTTTGTTTAAATCACATGAAGGAAAAGGAGATGATAAACGTTAAAATATTGCTATATTCGATGATTTTTCGTACGAAGCAAAATGCAAGAAAACTTGCTTAAAATGCAATATTATGCGAAATTCTGAGATTTGAAGGCCAAATCACATATCGTGATACTACATGAAATAGTATCGAAATATTGGTAAAAATGAATATATTTACGTAATATCAAACTACATGAAAAACGTGAAAAAAATCACTATATAACCATATTTGAGGATTTTAACTTCAAATCATAGAGCGAGGTTTCGTATTATTTAGTTCCAAGAAAAGACATATGACATATTGGAAATGTTGTTTCCAATACAAATGATAAAAAACAATGTGTTTTCATTAGAATTAACTATAATGATCTTGATTTTCCGTTTATATTAACGAGGGAAGATGTACACGTAAAACCGCTCTAATCCGGCTGAAACGTCGATATATGCAATAAAAACCGAACTTCTCCCCTTTTCAATATCTTACTTAGTATTTTAACGAGAAACAAATAGATGATTGAAAATGAAGTATTCAAGGTTATTATCTAATCAATTATGTGTTTGCATCATTTTTATCGTATATATATGAATTAAAACCCATGGACTAAAAATTCACAAAAACATGGAAAACGGCAAAATATTGCCTAATTCGATGATATTTTGTTTAAATCACATGAAGGAAAAGGAGATGATAAACGTCAAAATATTGCTATATTCGATGATTTTTCGTACGAAACAAAATGCAAGAAAACTTGCTTAAAATGCAATATTATGCGAAATTCTGAGATTTGAAGGCCAAATCACATATCGTGATACTACATGAAATAGTATCGAAATATTGGTAAAAATGAATATATTTACGTAATATCAAACTACATGAAAAACGTGAAAAAAGTCACTATATAACCATATTTGAGGATTTTAACTTCAAATCATAGAGCGAGGTTTCGTATTATTTAGATCCAAGAAAAGACATATGACAATGTTGTTTCCAATACAAATGATAAAAAACAATGTGTTTTCATTAGAATTAACTATAATGTTCTTGATTTTCCGTTTATATTAACGATGGAAGATGTACACGTAAAACCGCTCTAATCCGGCTGAAACTTCGATATATGCAATAAAAACCGAACTTCTCCCCTTTTCAATATCTTACTCAGTATTTTAACGAGAAACAAATAGATGATTGAAAATGAAGTATTTAAGGTTATTATCTAATCAATTATGTGTTTGCATCATTTTTATCGTATATATATGAATTAAAACCCATGGACTGAAAATTCACAAAAACGTGGAAAACGGCAAAATATTGCCTAATTCGATGATATTTTGTTTAAATCACATGAAGAAAAAGGAGATGATAAACGTCAAAATATTGCTATATTCGATGATTTTTCGTACGAAACAAAATGCAAGAAAACTTGCTTAAATGCAATATTATGCGAAATTCTGAGATTTGAAGGCCAAATCACATATCGTGATACTACATGAAATAGTATCGAAATATTGGTAAAAATGAATATATTTACGTAATATCAAACTACATGAAAAACGTGAAAAAAGTCACTATATAACCATATTTGAGGATTTTAACTTCAAATCATAGAGCGAGGTTTCGTATTATTTAGATCCAAGAAAAGACATATGACAATGTTGTTTCCAATACAAATGATAAAAAACAATGTGTTTTCATTAGAATTAACTATAATGTTCTTGATTTTCCGTTTATATTAACGATGGAAGATGTACACGTAAAACCGCTCTAATCCGGCTGAAACGTCGATATATGCAATAAAAACCGAACTTCTCCCCTTTTCAATATCTTACTCAGTATTTTAACGAGAAACAAATAGATGATTGAAAATGAAGTATTTAAGGTTATTATCTAATCAATTATGTGTTTGCATCATTTTTATCGTATATATATATGAATTAATACCCATGGACGGAAAATTCACAAAAACGTGGAAAACGGCAAAATATTGCCTAATTCGATGATATTTTGTTTAAATCACATGAAGGAAAAGGAGATGATAAACGTTAAAATATTGCTAAATTCGATGATTTTTCGTACTAAGCAAAATGCAAGAAAACTTGCTTAAAATGCAATATTATGCGAAATTCTGAGATTTGAAGGCCAAATCACATATCGTGATACATGAAATAGTATCGAAATATTGGTAAAAATGAATATATTTACGTAATATCAAACTACATGAAAAACGTGAAAAAAGTCACTATATAACCATATTTGAGGATTTTAACTTCAAATCATAGAGCGAGGTTTCGTATTATTTAGTTCCAAGAAAAGACATATGACAATGTTGTTTCCAATACAAATGATAAAAAACAATGTGTTTTCATTAGAATTAACTATAATGTTCTTGACTTTCCGTTTATATTAACGATGGAAGATGTACACGTAAAACCGCTCTAATCCGGCTGAAACGTCGATATATGCAATAAAAACCGAACTTCTCCCCTTTTCAATATCTTACTCAGTATTTTAACGAGAAACAAATAGATGATTGAAAATGAAGTATTTAAGGGTATTATCTAATCAATTATGTGTTTGCATCATTTTTATCGTATATATATATGAATTAATACCCATGGACGGAAAATTCACAAAAACGTGGAAAACGGCAACATATTGCCTAATTCGATGATATTTTGTTTAAATCACATGAAGGAAAAGGAGATGATAAACGTTAAAATATTGCTATATTCGATGATTTTTCGTACGAAGCAAAATGCAAGAAAACTTGCTTAAAATGCAATATTATGCGAAATTCTGAGATTTGAAGGCCAAATCACATATCGTGATACTACATGAAATAGTATCGAAATATTGGTAAAAATGAATATATTTACGTAATATCAAACTACATGAAAAACGTGAAAAAAATCACTATATAACCATATTTGAGGATTTTAACTTCAAATCATAGAGCGAGGTTTCGTATTATTTAGTTCCAAGAAAAGACATATGACAATGTTGTTTCCAATACAAATGATAAAAAACAATGTGTTTTCATTAGAATTAACTATAATGATCTTGATTTTCCGTTTATATTAACGAGGGAAGATGTACACGTAAAACCGCTCTAATCCGGCTGAAACGTCGATATATGCAATAAAAACCGAACTTCTCCCCTTTTCAATATCTTACTTAGTATTTTAACGAGAAACAAATAGATGATTGAAAATGAAGTATTCAAGGTTATTATCTAATCAATTATGTGTTTGCATCATTTTTAACGTATATATATGAATTAAAACCCATGGACTAAAAATTCACAAAAACATGGAAAACGGCAAAATATTGCCTAATTCGATGATATTTTGTTTAAATCACATGAAGGAAAAGGAGATGATAAACGTCAAAATATTGCTATATTCGATGATTTTTCGTACGAAACAAAATGCAAGAAAACTTGCTTAAAATGCAATATTATGCGAAATTCTGAGATTTGAAGGCCAAATCACATATCGTGATACTACATGAAATAGTATCGAAATATTGGTAAAAATGAATATATTTACGTAATATCAAACTACATGAAAAACGTGAAAAAAGTCACTATATAACCATATTTGAGGATTTTAACTTCAAATCATAGAGCGAGGTTTCGTATTATTTAGATCCAAGAAAAGACATATGACAATGTTGTTTCCAATACAAATGATAAAAAACAATGTGTTTTCATTAGAATTAACTATAATGTTCTTGATTTTCCGTTTATATTAACGATGGAAGATGTACACGTAAAACCGCTCTAATCCGGCTGAAACGTCGATATATGCAATAAAAACCGAACTTCTCCCCTTTTCAATATCTTACTCAGTATTTTAACGAGAAACAAATAGATGATTGAAAATGAAGTATTTAAGGTTATTATCTAATCAATTATGTGTTTGCATCATTTTTATCGTATATATATATGAATTAATACCCATGGACGGAAAATTCACAAAAACGTGGAAAACGGCAAAATATTGCCTAATTCGATGATATTTTGTTTAAATCACATGAAGGAAAAGGAGATGATAAACGTTAAAATATTGCTAAATTCGATGATTTTTCGTACTAAGCAAAATGCAAGAAAACTTGCTTAAAATGCAATATTATGCGAAATTCTGAGATTTGAAGGCCAAATCACATATCGTGATACATGAAATAGTATCGAAATATTGGTAAAAATGAATATATTTACGTAATATCAAACTACATGAAAAACGTGAAAAAAGTCACTATATAACCATATTTGAGGATTTTAACTTCAAATCATAGAGCGAGGTTTCGTATTATTTAGTTCCAAGAAAAGACATATGACAATGTTGTTTCCAATACAAATGATAAAAAACAATGTGTTTTCATTAGAATTAACTATAATGTTCTTGACTTTCCGTTTATATTAACGATGGAAGATGTACACGTAAAACCGCTCTAATCCGGCTGAAACGTCGATATATGCAATAAAAACCGAACTTCTCCCCTTTTCAATATCTTACTCAGTATTTTAACGAGAAACAAATAGATGATTGAAAATGAAGTATTTAAGGGTATTATCTAATCAATTATGTGTTTGCATCATTTTTATCGTATATATATATGAATTAATACCCATGGACGGAAAATTCACAAAAACGTGGAAAACGGCAACATATTGCCTAATTCGATGATATTTTGTTTAAATCACATGAAGGAAAAGGAGATGATAAACGTTAAAATATTGCTATATTCGATGATTTTTCGTACGAAGCAAAATGCAAGAAAACTTGCTTAAAATGCAATATTATGCGAAATTCTGAGATTTGAAGGCCAAATCACATATCGTGATACTACATGAAATAGTATCGAAATATTGGTAAAAATGAATATATTTACGTAATATCAAACTACATGAAAAACGTGAAAAAAATCACTATATAACCATATTTGAGGATTTTAACTTCAAATCATAGAGCGAGGTTTCGTATTATTTAGTTCCAAGAAAAGACATATGACAATGTTGTTTACAATACAAATGATAAAAAACAATGTGTTTTCATTAGAATTAACTATAATGATCTTGATTTTCCGTTTATATTAACGAGGGAAGATGTACACGTAAAACCGCTCTAATCCGGCTGAAACGTCGATATATGCAATAAAAACCGAACTTCTCCCCTTTTCAATATCTTACTTAGTATTTTAACGAGAAACAAATAGATGATTGAAAATGAAGTATTCAAGGTTATTATCTAATCAATTATGTGTTTGCATCATTTTTAACGTATATATATGAATTAAAACCCATGGACTAAAAATTCACAAAAACATGGAAAACGGCAAAATATTGCCTAATTCGATGATATTTTGTTTAAATCACATGAAGGAAAAGGAGATGATAAACGTCAAAATATTGCTATATTCGATGATTTTTCGTACGAAACAAAATGCAAGAAAACTTGCTTAAAATGCAATATTATGCGAAATTCTGAGATTTGAAGGCCAAATCACATATCGTGATACTACATGAAATAGTATCGAAATATTGGTAAAAATGAATATATTTACGTAATATCAAACTACATGAAAAACGTGAAAAAAGTCACTATATAACCATATTTGAGGATTTTAACTTCAAATCATAGAGCGAGGTTTCGTATTATTTAGATCCAAGAAAAGACATATGACAATGTTGTTTCCAATACAAATGATAAAAAACAATGTGTTTTCATTAGAATTAACTATAATGTTCTTGATTTTCCGTTTATATTAACGATGGAAGATGTACACGTAAAACCGCTCTAATCCGGCTGAAACTTCGATATATGCAATAAAAACCGAACTTCTCCCCTTTTCAATATCTTACTCAGTATTTTAACGAGAAACAAATAGATGATTGAAAATGAAGTATTTAAGGTTATTATCTAATCAATTATGTGTTTGCATCATTTTTATCGTATATATATGAATTAAAACCCATGGACTGAAAATTCACAAAAACGTGGAAAACGGCAAAATATTGCCTAATTCGATGATATTTTGTTTAAATCACATGAAGAAAAAGGAGATGATAAACGTCAAAATATTGCTATATTCGATGATTTTTCGTACGAAACAAAATGCAAGAAAACTTGCTTAAATGCAATATTATGCGAAATTCTGAGATTTGAAGGCCAAATTACATATCGTGATACTACATGAAATAGTATCGAAATATTGGTAAAAATGAATATATTTACGTAATATCAAACTACATGAAAAACGTGAAAAAAGTCACTATATAACCATATTTGAGGATTTTAACTTCAAATCATAGAGCGAGGTTTCGTATTATTTAGATCCAAGAAAAGACATATGACAATGTTGTTTCCAATACAAATGATAAAAAACAATGTGTTTTCATTAGAATTAACTATAATGTTCTTGATTTTCCGTTTATATTAACGATGGAAGATGTACACGTAAAACCGCTCTAATCCGGCTGAAACGTCGATATATGCAATAAAAACCGAACTTCTCCCCTTTTCAATATCTTACTCAGTATTTTAACGAGAAACAAATAGATGATTGAAAATGAAGTATTTAAGGTTATTATCTAATCAATTATGTGTTTGCATCATTTTTATCGTATATATATATGAATTAATACCCATGGACGGAAAATTCACAAAAACGTGGAAAACGGCAAAATATTGCCTAATTCGATGATATTTTGTTTAAATCACATGAAGGAAAAGGAGATGATAAACGTTAAAATATTGCTAAATTCGATGATTTTTCGTACTAAGCAAAATGCAAGAAAACTTGCTTAAAATGCAATATTATGCGAAATTCTGAGATTTGAAGGCCAAATCACATATCGTGATACTACATGAAATAGTATCGATATATTGGTAAAAATGAATATATTTACGTAATATCAAACTACATGAAAAACGTGAAAAAAGTCACTATATAACCATATTTGAGGATTTTAACTTCAAATCATAGAGCGAGGTTTCGTATTATTTAGTTCCAAGAAAAGACATATGACAATGTTGTTTCCAATACAAATGATAAAAAACAATGTGTTTTCATTAGAATTAACTATAATGTTCTTGATTTTCCGTTTATATTAACGATGGAAGATGTACACGTAAAACCGCTCTAATCCGGCTGAAACGTCGATATATGCAATAAATACCGAACTTCTCCCCTTTTCAATATCTTACTCAGTATTTTAACGAGAAACAAATAGATGATTGAAAATGAAGTATTTAAGGTTATTATCTAATCAATTATGTGTTTGCATCATTTTTATCGTATATATATGAATTAAAACCCATGGACTGAAAATTCACAAAAACGTGGAAAACGGCAAAATATTGCCTAATTCGATGATATTTTGTTTAAATCACATGAAGGAAAAGGAGATGATAAACGTTAAAATATTGCTAAATTCGATGATTTTTCGTACGAAGCAAAATGCAAGAAAACTTGCTTAAAATGCAATATTATGCGAAATTCTGAGATTTGAAGGCCAAATCACATATCGTAATACTACATGAAATAGTATCGAAATATTGGTAAAAATGAATATATTTACGTAATATCAAACTACATGAAAAACGTGAAAAAAGTCTCTATATAATTATATTTGAGGATTTTACCTTCAAATCATAGAGCGAGGTTTCGTATTATTTAGTTCCAAGAAAAGACATATGACAATGTTGTTTCCAATACAAATGATAAAAAACAATGTGTTTTCATTAGAATTAACTATAATGTTCTTGATTTTCCGTTTATATTAACGAGGGAAGATGTACACGTAAAACCGCTCTAATCCGGCTGAAACGTCGATATATGCAATAAAAACCGAACTTCTCCACTTTTCAATATCTTACTCAGTATTTTAACGAGAAACAAATAGATGATTGAAAATGAAGTATTTAAGGTTATTATCTAATCAATTATGTGTTTGCATCATTTTTATCGTATATATATATGAATTAATACCCATGGACGGAAAATTCACAAAAACGTGGAAAACGGCAAAATATTGCCTAATTCGATGATATTTTGTTTAAATCACATGAAGAAAAGGAGATGATAAACGTCAAAATATTGCTATATTCGATAATTTTTCGTACGAAACAAAATGCAAGAAAACTTGCTTAAAATGCAATATTATGCGAAATTCTGAGATTTGAAGGCCAAATCACATATCGTGATACTACATGAAATAGTATCGAAATATTGGTAAAAATGAATATATTTACGTAATATCAAACTACATGAAAAACGTGAAAAAAGTCACTATATAACCATATTTGAGGATTTTAACTTCAAATCATAGAGCGAGGTTTCGTATTATTTAGATCCAAGAAAAGACATATGACAATGTTGTTTCCAATACAAATGATAAAAAACAATGTGTTTTCATTAGAATTAACTATAATGTTCTTGATTTTCCGTTTATATTAACGATGGAAGATGTACACGTAAAACCGCTCTAATCCGGCTGAAACGTCGATATATGCAATAAAAACCGAACTTCTCCCCTTTTCAATATCTTACTCAGTATTTTAACGAGAAACAAATAGATGATTGAAAATGAAGTATTTAAGGTTATTATCTAATCAATTATGTGTTTGCATCATTTTTATCGTATATATATATGAATTAATACCCATGGACGGAAAATTCACAAAAACGTGGAAAACGGCAAAATATTGCCTAATTCGATGATATTTTGTTTAAATCACATGAAGGAAAAGGAGATGATAAACGTTAAAATATTGCTAAATTCGATGATTTTTCGTACTAAGCAAAATGCAAGAAAACTTGCTTAAAATGCAATATTATGCGAAATTCTGAGATTTGAAGGCCAAATCACATATCGTGATACTACATGAAATAGTATCGAAATATTGGTAAAAATGAATATATTTACGTAATATCAAACTACATGAAAAACGTGAAAAAAAGTCACTATATAACCATATTTGAGGATTTTAACTTCAAATCATAGAGCGAGGTTTCGTATTATTTAGTTCCAAGAAAAGACATATGACAATGTTGTTTCCAATACAAATGATAAAAAACAATGTGTTTTCATTAGAATTAACTATAATGTTCTTGATTTTCCGTTTATATTAACGATGGAAGATGTACACGTAAAACCGCTCTAATCCGGCTGAAACGTCGATATATGCAATAAAAACCGAACTTCTCCCCTTTTCAATATCTTACTCAGTATTTTAACGAGAAACAAATAGATGATTGAAAATGAAGTATTTAAGGTTATTATCTAATCAATTATGTGTTTGCATCATTTTTATCGTATATATATATGAATTAATACCCATGGACGGAAAATTCACAAAAACGTGGAAAACGGCAAAATATTGCCTAATTCGATGATATTTTGTTTAAATCACATGAAGGAAAAGGAGATGATAAACGTTAAAATATTGCTAAATTCGATGATTTTTCGTACTAAGCAAAATGCAAGAAAACTTGCTTAAAATGCAATATTATGCGAAATTCTGAGATTTGAAGGCCAAATCACATATCGTGATACTACATGAAATAGTATCGATATATTGGTAAAAATGAATATATTTACGTAATATCAAACTACATGAAAAACGTGAAAAAAGTCACTATATAACCATATTTGAGGATTTTAACTTCAAATCATAGAGCGAGGTTTCGTATTATTTAGTTCCAAGAAAAGACATATGACAATGTTGTTTCCAATACAAATGATAAAAAACAATGTGTTTTCATTAGAATTAACTATAATGTTCTTGATTTTCCGTTTATATTAACGATGGAAGATGTACACGTAAAACCGCTCTAATCCGGCTGAAACGTCGATATATGCAATAAATACCGAACTTCTCCCCTTTTCAATATCTTACTCAGTATTTTAACGAGAAACAAATAGATGATTGAAAATGAAGTATTTAAGGTTATTATCTAATCAATTATGTGTTTGCATCATTTTTATCGTATATATATGAATTAAAACCCATGGACTGAAAATTCACAAAAACGTGGAA